>NC_036655.1:1741151-1770454 GCF_002806865.2 Cucurbita pepo subsp. pepo | reverse complement strand
ATCGTTGGAGCCCATGATCTATAGGTCCATTAGGTCCCTCTGCTAGCTCATATCGGACTAAACCATAGAACAATGTGACGAGTGAGTTCGAAGTGTTTGAATTCAAATTAGAGAATATGCGCTACATATATACGATATATTTAACCGCATTTTTGTTTTATTTACGAATTAAACAAAAAGCGAGAATCTGAGATATTTAAATAAGATTTAAATATCTTAATCAATTATGTGTCGGAATTGATTGGGATTGGCATTTGAATTGATATTAAATATTAATTAAATAGTTTAATTAATCATTTAATATTACCTTAATTTGAAATTGATTATTCAAATTAATTGTTGAATAAAAGATGAAGAAAGTCAAAATGTTGACTTCATTTAATGGAAAAATCCATGTTAGTGGAATTTTGAGGTGTCAAAATTTCGCTTAACCAAACTTGCATGCTTGCCAAATAAACCCCACAAAATTTAGTGGAATTTTGAGTGGCAAAATTTGGTGAACTCACACTTGCATGCTTGCCACATAATCCCAAACATTTGAGTGGAATTTTGAGTGTCAAAATTTGGTGATCTCAAATTTGCATGAACATGCAAATATGACTCTTTAAATAGAGTGATCATGGTACATGGAAGGTTTCTTTTTGGAGAAAAAACCTCTCACAAACACCCTCTTCATATATCCAAAATCCCTCCCAAGTTTAGTCACTCACCAGATTCCACAATCCGGTTCTAAGGCAGGAGGATAGTGGAGAAGACACTAGTGGTGGTTCGAAACCGGTTCGTGAGGAAAAAGGAGTTTGAACTACAAAAGGTTAGTATTCAAACTCATTAAGTTTTAATACTAATGAACATGCTAGTTATTTACTATAATTGATGTTCTAAAAGTGCCTAAGATCCAAATTGCTTCCGCATTTGTTATATTAACACCATCAACCATAACATATTGCATCACAATGTATCATATCATAAACATGTCAATTTATCGCATATCTCGTACCATAACATATTTCATATCATATGACAACATATATATATCCGCTGTTCACATGGCGTATCATAATCGTATCATGTCGTAAACACTTTGTGGTCATATCGTCCCCTCACTTATCATAGCCTTAACGTTCTTATATCTATCATAGTCATATTGTTACATGAACGTACCTTAGTCATATCATCACAGGAACGTATCCTAACGCTATCGTTCTATCAATCTATCACAAACCTATTCTTTTATACCCATAACCTAACCGTATTCTTTTATCAATATCTCATATTCATAGCACCTCAGTATGTAACCTAACCTTGACGTTTCATGAACGTATTTACTCCTATCATTACATTTCATTTTGTGCATCCTTCTTGTGTCCTATCTCAAATATATTATTGAACACATCGTACGGTAATTATTATCATACAATTCACATATCATAACATATACATAACATATCATAAGCATATCGATCCACAAACAATTCACACATATCAATATATATAACACGTACATAACCACGAGGCACGTGTCAACATCAAATATAACCATACTGATAGTAAGATCATTTACCTGTTAGCTTAAGTTGTTGTCACAAATATATCCTTAATGAAAGTTCGATTCTGTTCTTTGAAATTCAAGCCAACCTACGTGAGCTTATGACATCAGTTTCAAGTTGAAACTCTATAAAATTATTTCTCTAATTTACCTAGGTACATTGTTAAAAGTCTTGAAATGTTATATATCTATAATTATGTTTTTATTAAAATCTTATTTTTTTTATTGTTACTGTTGTATAAAAAAGTTGAAGGAGTTAATTTTTTTTTTTTTTTTTTTTTTTTTTTTTTTTTTTTTTTTTTTTTTTTTNTTTTTTTTTTTTTTTTTTTTTTTTTTTTTTTTTTTTTTTTTTTTTTACTTCATGTGTATTTACACTATTGCCTTTTAATTTTGTTGACATGTATTCCAAATTTTGAGTGGATCCTATTTTCAAATCTTTCATTATCTCTGTATTTCCTTTAACACTTCAATTCTGTTCACTAGAAATTTTATTGGTCATTTTATTTTTAATCTATTCACTTGTCTACTGATATAAATTTACTATCTAATATTACTAATCTCTATTTACTATAATTTATATAAATGATTGTCATTTAGTTTCTTTGAGACCATGGTAATGATTTAATGAAGATTTAACTATAATTGGCTGTGATTTCTAAAAAAAAAAAAAAGACAAGAAAATTAAGATTTAACATATACAATCTATAAAATCTATGTGAGTTGAATCTCAACTGAGTAAAAGTCATTCTGATTTTTTTTCCTCAAATTAAATCGGGCCATTGTTGTTTTTATGTTTCTTTTTTAAAACTGTGATGATTTTTTTGGCGGGTGGGTTGAGGAGAGATAATTGGGAAGGGATGAGAGGTTAGTGGAGAGAAGTGGGGAAGGTAGTTTCTCTCTTTTTGTTTATTTATTTATTTGTTATTTATTTGTTTATTTATTATTTGTATTTATTTATTTATTTATTATTATTATTATTATTATTATTATTATTTGTTATTACATTTGTTACAAGAAAGAATGTGGCACCCCAGCGTGCCTTCAAGACAAGATTAAGAGCAATAAGTAGGCTACTTACGGAGACTTTGTACTCATTTCTATTCTCGCATAATTTTCGGGGGACAAGGAGCTTATCAAGGATGGAAGTAAATTTGGAGTAGGTGTCAAAAAGAGTCACACCGTTTTCAATTGTTTTATTGTTTTCAGTTGTTTTGTTTATCGGGTCCAATGTATTCAAATATAATAATAATGTACTAATAACATAATTGAGCTAGAAAAATAACATCTCCGGTTAAAGTTTGGAAATAAAAATGTCATAGATTTATCCCAGGGCAGAAAACTAACTACCGGGACTTGATTTTATGGTCGCATCAATTGATGTTGTCATTCGTACATGGGACCCTTACCTTATTTTAAAAAAAATGTTAAATGTAGGTTAAATAATTTAAAAAATAATTGATTCCATGGGTTGAGAAATGAAATTACATGCGAGATGGTTCATGGTGGGAACCTATTTTTTGTGACTATTCCTTAACTCTACTTTCTTATCTAGGTAGGGTTGGATTCATAATACTTCTCATAGTTCATGCATGCGTGCATGAACCCATTTGGAAGACCCTTATATGTATTATCCCATAATGACTATGAGAGGGTGCACACTCACACTATTTGAAGCTAGTGGAAAGAAGTGAGTGGGTATCATACCATAGTGTACGCGTTCATATGTAACATATTAGAGAAGTAATTGACAATTTGGATAAATATTGCGAACTACACCCTTTGAGACCAAATTCTATCGATCATAGTTGCAAGTAGTGGGAAATTAAACACACATAATGATTTATCCTTTGTCCAATCTTTTTCTATTACGAGGAAAATGATTCCATTCTATTAGGTAGATGATGCTAAAGTAAAGGCTCTCATGTAACGACCCTAGATTTCTACTAACCTAAACTCGCTACCATCTTCATAACATTATCTCTTATGCAGAATTAAACATTTAAAATATCATCGTAAAACAATGTCATGGATTTACATGTTTCAAACTGTCTTGAAAACAACATAACGAAATATTAAATAAAACAAAGTAAATATTAAAATTGAAAAAAAGCCCTATACTAACCTATGGTCTAAGAATTTAAATACAACTATCCTATGTATGTGTTATGGTCTTTACTTACGATGTTGTCGTCAGCTGTACATGGGTGCCCTGCCTTTACCTGAAAAATAGAAGTAGCACACGCCTTGTGTATTTTAAGAAATACTTAGTAAATGACCCCACTGTTAGGGTAGGAGAACTAACGAGGTCAACCTACAGGCGCTAGGGTTGTGGCAACCTACAGGCGAGTGTTCCTTGTTGATGCGCGTCAACCTATAGGCGCTAGGGTTGTGGCACGCCACAAAGTCGAAGGAAGGAGAAACGATCATGTACCGAGAGGATCAGTTGGCGTTCGCTGCCATACTGCGGTCTGTGCTTCCAGAGATGCTAGCGTCTCTCTCCACCAAGTGCACCAAGCAATCGGCCTGGGAGGGGATCAAATCCGGTCGGGTTCGTGTGTAGCGGGTGCGAGAATCTAACATTGAGCAGCTGCAGAAGGAGCTATCGGAGATTCGCTTTAAGGACGGAGAATCCGTCGATGATTTTTCAATACGGATCACGGGGCTTGCCAACAGCATCCCCACTCTCGGTCGGAGCATCAACGAGATAGAAATCGTGAAGAAGATGTTGCAGATCGCCCCCGATCACCTCGAGCAAGTCGCGATTTTGATCGAGACATTACTTGACGTGAACGACCTAACAGTGGAAGAAGTGACCATTAAACTATGCAATGTCGAGCAGCGGAAGAAGAATGTCGCTTCAGCTGTCGTCAAGCAGGGTCGTCTTCTCCTCATTGAGGAGGAATGGCTTGCACGCCTGAAGCTCCATGACAACTCCAGCGAGAGCAATGGGTCCACTGATAGTAAAAGAGGCAAGAAACAGTGAAAACCTTGCGAACGCATGCGCGGAAAAAGAAGTGAATCAAAAGAAGTAGTCGACTGATGGGAGGCCATTTCAGTTCTCGAACTACCGGAAGAAGGGCCACCTAAGCAAAAATTGCTGAAGCAAGCTCAGGAACAAGGAGAAGGCCCATGTGGCCCAATCCGAGGAGGAAGAGCCAGCTCTTTCATAGTGAGTGCATCAGTCCTACCCGACGTCCCCAATTTCGATTCAAAATCCACGGAGGTAATCAACAATGGCATAACTGCTCCAGTGAAAGTCCAAACTCGAGGAAGAGCTCCAGCTGGGTGTAACAAAGGCACCTGCTGGGAGCCAATTCAGTTGAAGGAGGAGCGAGTGTTCACTCAAATCGGTGAAAGAGGCAAGCAGCAAGAGCATCGACAATGGGTCCTCGACACAAAGGTAACAAACCATATGACTGGGGCTAGGTCTGCGTTTTTCCAGCTCAACTCAGGGATTCACGGGACGGTTAAGTTCGGCAACGGCTCCGTCGTCGAGATCGAAGGGCGCAGCACCATCCTGTTCTTAGGCAAGGGAGGCGAGCACCGTAAGCTGACCGGCGTCTACTTCATCCCGAGGCTCAAGGCTAACCTTGTGAGCTTGGGTCAACTCAATGAGGCCGGCTGCCACATTTTCATCGAGCGCGGGCTACTCAAGATCCTGGATGATCGACGACGGTTGCTCATGCAAGTTTGGTGCATGGCAAACCGCCTTTACATCTTGGAGTTGGAGATAGAGCAACCGGTCAGCCTCTCGGCCAGGACCGAAGAAGTATATTGGAGGTGGCACGCAAGGTACGGGCACCTGAGCTTTCTTGCTATATAAAAACTACACGAGGGGGAGATGGTGCACGGCTTGTCGGCAATTGAAGGTGTGAACAGGCTGTGCGACGGATGTCTCATCGGAAAGCAAAGGTGCACCCCCTTTCCATCTCAGGCATCCTACCACTCTAGTTAGTCGTTAGAGCTCCTGCACGGTGATATATGTGGGCCCATCAAGCCAACGACCCCAAGCGGTAAAATCCTCTTCCTCCTGCTGGTTGATGACAGAAGCCGCTTCATGTGGCTGATCCTATTGCAAGCAAAAAGTGAGACGGTAGAGGCGGTAGAGGCGATTGAGCGCATTCAAGTGCAAGCGGAGGCTGAATACGGGAAGAAAATGTGAGTGTTGCACACAGATCGAGGCAAAGAATTCACCTCGGTGAGCTTCGGTAAGTACTGCGACGAGCTCGGCATACAGTGGCACCTAACGGCGCCCTACTCCCCCAGCAGAATGGGATGGTGAAGCGTCAAAATCAGACCATTGTCGGGATAGTAAGGTCATTGCTGATGATGGTCGGGATGCCCCGCGAAGCCTCGACGGGAAGATGCTACACGAGGCCTGGTACAACAAGAAGCCAGCGTTACATCATCTCTGAGTGTTCGGCTACGTAGCATACATGAAGGATGCAAGTCCCCACCTCACCTAGCTCGATCCCAGGGGGCTGACGGTCGTCTTCATCGACTATGAACCCGAGAGCAAGGCGTATAGGCTTTATGATCAAGCAGAGGGGCGAGCTCACGTGTTGCGTGATGTCATCTTTGATGATAGTACCATCTGGCAGTGGAACAACATGACTGAGGCAGACCAAAACCCAAATCAGTTCACGGTGGAGTACCTCGTCATCGAGCCAGGAGAAGGAGGAGCACAGCATCGAGAACAATCACCGTCGCTAGCAACTACACCGAGCATGCCTACGCCAACCCCAACCACAACTTCGGCTGCATCCCCTGAACCAGTGGAGCTCACAATACCACATACTGCGGATTCGACGTTGGATGCCGATCACAATGATAGTCTTGTGGCCAAATACCGGAGGATGGAAGACCTAGTGGGAGAAGATAAACCATCTGGACTGGCAGTGCACGAGCTCAAAGAAGAGGTGGCCAAACTGCATGCCATTAGCGTGGATGAACTGAACTCCTTCGCCGAAGCAGAAAAGAACCCATGATGATTGAAGGCAATGCAGGAGGAGATGGCTTCCATCACATCATTGAGAACAAGACATGGAGTCTAGAGGACATGCCGCCGGGACACCGAGCCATAGGGCTCAAATGGGTCTTCAAACTGAAGCGTAACGAAGAGGAAGAAATCGTGAAGTACAAGGCCCGTCTGGTGAAAAAGGGCTAGGTTTAGAAGCGAGGAGTGGACTTCGAAGAGGTATTTGCGCCGGTGGCAAGGTTGGAATCTGTCCGCCTATTGCTTCTAATCGCGACACATCATTCCTGGGAGGTCCACCACATGGACGTGAAGTCTGCTTTCCTCAACGGAGAGCCGAAGGAGACCATCTATGTCCAACAACCGCCGAGCTTCCTGGACAACGACAACTCTAGCAAGGTACTGCGCCTACACAAGGCACTCTATGGGCTTCGGCAAGCACCAAGAGCCTGGAACACGAAGGTCGACAGTACCCTGCTGTCGCTGAAGTTCAAGCGATGTGCCTCTGAGCATGGGATGTACACGCATGGCCACGGCGAGTATTGACTGATCATGGGAGTGTACGTCGACGACCTCATAATCATTGGAGGCGATATGGAAGTCCTTGGAAGATTCAAGTGGGAGATGTCAAAGAACTTCAAGATGAGCGATCTCGATGTGCTCAGCTACTACCTCGGCATCGAAGTGCAACAGAGTACTGCCGACATCACCATCTGTCAAGGTGCGTACGTAAAGAAGCTGCTGGATATAGCTGGGCTAGCGGATAGTAACCCTACAAGGACGCCAATGGAGGCCCGACTCCAGCTAAGGAAGATCGGCACTACGACGGCAATCGACTCCACCAATTACTGCAGTATTGTCGGGAGCTTGCGCTATCTGGTAAACACACGCCCTGACCTTGCTTATTTCGATGGATACGTGAGTAGGTTTATGGAAGCAACTAGGGAGGAGCATCTAGTGGCTGTCAAGCGCATCCTGCGCTATGTAGTCGGAACCAGAGGCAGGGGTGTGAGATACTGCGCAGGGAGAGGAAAAGAGAAGCTTGAGCTGATCGGCTACAGTGATAGTGACATGGCTAGTGACGTTGAATATCGTAAGAGCACCAGCGAGATGATTTACTTCCTCTCAGGTGGCGCGATCCGCTGGCAATCAACTAAACAAAAGGTAGTTGTTTTGTCTTCTTGCGAAGTAGAATACATCGCCGCTTCGATGGCAACAACACAGGGGGTCTGCCTTGCACAACTGATGGAAGAATCATCGGAAGAGAAGGAAATCCACCAATGCTATACGTGGACAATAAAGCTACGATCTCCCTGATCAAAAATCCAGTTTTGCACAACCGGAGCAAGCACATAGAAATCAGATTCCACTACATCCGGGAATGTGCACATCGGGGGCTCATCAAGATTGATTTGATCCAAACAGAGGAACAGCTTGGAGACATCTTCACCAAATCTCTGGCGTGGGTGAAATTTGAAGAACTTCGATCTAACATACTTTAGCCCCTCAACAAAACAGAAGACCTTGTCTTTCTCAAGCCTATCATGAATATCCAACATAGCCTAGAAAATCACTTAACATAGTCTCAAGTACTTCTAGTATGACTCAACTAACTTAACTTCCTCCTTGCTATTATATTGACATTCTCTAGGAAAAAAATGAGAGCGGAGTTCTTATTTTAAGCTCTCCCAAGTGTCCACAGTACATAAACCATTTTGAATATCCATTAACTTGGATCTCCGTGAAAAATTTGCATTATCAATTAGATGCATTGTTGCCAACTTAACCTTCGCTTCTTCTGCCACGGTATTGTGGCTTGAAAGTAGTGTTTGAGATCGAAGATAAAGTTCTATAAAGCCATGGAATCGCAAACCCAATAGAAAGGCTTGGGTTCTGGAACCTTTATCTTGTTGAATTGTACTACACCCTCAGTTGAGGTTTTGTTCCCCACCGCTCTTATGGTGAGATTTAGTCTAGCTTTCATATCTGCCACTTTAGCCCTGACTACTCCAAGGGTTGCTCTCAAATCCTCAGACATTTCTGAGACCATCTGAACGATCCCTTGTTGGGCATTTTATAAGCCCTCGATGCGTTCCTCCATCCGAGCAACAGAGCCCATCGAGCTATCGCCACACTCGAAACTACCAGCAATTGTGGTCTTGTCTTCAAGGGCCTCAACCCTAACCATTAATTTACTAACAAGAAATTCCTCAAGGGTCCTGCCATCTCGTCGGTCATGTCTTCTTTAGCGGTAATCTCATTCATGCGAGACTCCAAAAGCTCAATTCCATCAGGATCTTAACTAAGGTAGAGTAACTGATCTTCGATCTTTACCAATTGGTCAGCCAAGGGCTTACCCAATTGCATATTAGCGGACGTTTGTGTACTATAATTCATGGAATCGACTCAGCTTAGATACCACTTATGACAATCGCACGCTTGCAGCAGCGAGACAATGATTGTGCGACATTTGTTCTAACCTAGTGAACAAGTCAGTTGCGTGAAATTCAGATTTTGCAGATAATATTGGTGTATGCTCAATCTCGAGTCAGGTTTGAAAGAAATATTTTAGAAAACTTGAGAGAGGAAATACGTTGAAAACAATTGTTAAGAAAGAAATGTTATAAACTGAAAGCGAAGAAACAACAACAATTTGCTAGCATATAACTCGAGTAGAAAGAATTCACCGCTGGTCACATCTTCTTATAGTATATTTTGGGGTATTTTAGTCTTGGTGGGTGTAGACATAATTTTTGTGATCGGTCTAACACCCCTGTATTGACACAACAAATAATAGTAAAGACCTATCTAAGATGAAAAAAATAAAAAAGTAAAAAGGGTTTAGAATGGGTGCATGAATAAGACATCTGACATGCAACTATAAACAACACACTTTGGACAAGCATGACTGGAACACAAGGCATCCCATCTAGATTAAGAAAACATGACATCCTACTAAACTTGTGTAGGCCATCCCATTTAGGTGAGAAAACCCTGGAACATATCATCCTACTAAAACTGGTGTAGGGTGTCTCAGCTAGAGGAGGAAAAGAATGATCATCTTGTTAAACTTTGCTCAACTCATCCCACCTCGATGAGGAAATATAATGATATCATTGAACACCATCAATAGGGTGTCACCATTGTTGGAGTATTACCTATCATTCTTGAAGGTTATGTTATTGACTTGTTCATGTGTTTAGGGTAGCAATCTTGAATATCATGGCTAACCCTAAGGTAATCCTAAAGTAATGTATACTTGTAACGCAACCTAACTTCGTGACATGCCTAGAATTCATGACCCTAAAGTAAGCATACATATCTTATATCTTATTCATGTTAACATATCATCCTAATGAGCATAAATAAAAATAAAATAAAATAACTCCAACGGCCATCAACACATACATATCCTATTAAGCTTTATATTCAAATTTCATGCACAAGGGAGGTTTTGATGAGTTATTGTAATGTTATTTTAAGCCCAAGTAAAACGCTTGATTTAGGCCTTTCTCCTTGGTTTTCGAGCTTTTGGTATCTGAATTACTCCAAGTTTTTTTTCGAAGTTCCATCTTTGAGTATATTATCAAGAACAAACCAGCCACATCATCATCTTTCTGCTCCAGGAAGGTAAGAAGATACGTAGCTCGCTTATCGCCTTCACTTGAAAATGGTGTTCTAGAGTCTCTTCTAGGGATTATTTGGTCCCGATTTCTTTATGAAACTCATAGATGGTTTTGCAAGGAAGAAGTAGAGACCATGATCTTACCTTTTCGTCTTATGTAGCTCAATTTATAAGCAAAGTAATTTAGTAGGAAAATCATTCTCCACAAAGTAGAACCCAAAAACTTGTTATTGGGTGGAAGATCGGTAGAAGTGTTCTTGTAATAGCCCAAAAAAAAATCATAAATAAATAAACAATTATAAATAATTATAAAAAGATTACATTAAAAAAATAATAATAAATAAATAAATAAAACAAGTCTCCTCACTTCTCTTCACCAACCTCTCTTCTCTTCCCCAATTATCTCTCTACAACGAGCGAGAAAGTCACATTTACTGCAAAAAGAAACAGAAAATCAACATTTACTTTGAGGAAAAAATGAGAATGACCTTTACCAATTGAGATTCTTGTGGAGGGAGATTTATCTGAAGATAGATCTGATCAGTTATATATTAAATCTCATTTTCTTTTATCCTATTTCTTTTGGAGTAATCTCAACCAATTATAGTTAGATTTTCATTGAATCATTACAATGATTTAGCTTTGAGTTATAAATTAAATGTCAATCATTTACACATCCTAGTAAATCGGGTTATTAGTAATATTATATTAAATTTATATCTTGAACCAAAAATAAAATGACTAAGAACATCTGTGAACAAAAGGAAACACTAGATAAGGGAAGATTTGGAAATCACGTGTCATATATACTGATATGTGTGAATTATTTGTGAATCGATATGCTTATTTTCTATTTTTGTATATGTTATAATGTATTAATTGTATGATAATACTTACGGTGTGATGTGTTCAATGATATATTTGAGATATGATACAAGAAGGATGCACTAAGTGTAATGTAACGATAGAAGTAAGATATGTTCATGAAACGTTAAGGTTAGGTTACGTCTCGAAGTACTATGGATATGAGAGGTTCATAAAAGAATATGGTTGGGTTATGAGTAGAAATGGATAGGATTATGATAGATTTATAGAACGATAGCGTTAGGGTACGTTCATGTAATGATATGACTGTGATAGGTATAACAATGTTAAGGCTATGATAAGCTAGGGAACGATATAACTACAAAGTGTTTACATATGATATGATTTATTATAAGACATGTGAATGATGGATGTATATATATTGTGATATAATATGAAGACGATATGAAATATGTTATGGTACGAGATATGTGATAAATTGACGTGTTTATGATATGATATATTGTGATGCGATATGTTATGGTATGATATGTATATGATGAAAATTATTATGTTTGGAAGCATGGAATGATATGATATGATACACTTATGTAATTTGAATGATATGATATGATTGACATGCAAAACGACGAACTAGCATGAAATACAATCACCAGCGTATGCATGAAAGATATGATAAGTGATATGCAAAATGATATGGGATGTACGGGACGCTAGCGAGGTTGTATTAAATGATAATGAAAATGAAAAAATGTTGGGACTTCATGCATTATTGTGTTCTCATGCATTGGAGGATACCCCTTAGCTTTCACGATAGTACGAACGCATACGTTACGAGGCAGGAATATGATCATTATGGTTAACATAATGCTGCGAAGTAGGAAAACGATCATTATGTTTATCACAATGCTGCGATGGTCAGGCAAGGGTACGATCATTATGGTTAACTTGATGCTGCTGTGACAGTTACTAGTTCTAATGGGTGTCCCACCTAAACAGCTCCCAGAGTATGCTCGCCTGACATGGAAGGTGGCCCAGCGGTGTGCAAACTGACTGGTGAGTCCATACTCGCACGTATTGCTGTCTGTAGAGTATATGGTACACATCCAAATTACCCGTTAAGACAGTACCGTAGGAAAAATAGCTTTAAATGACAGGTCCCGTCATTGCATTCGCATGTTCTTACATTTAACCCCATTAGTGGGGTCACTTGTTGAGTATTTCTTAAAATACTCAAGCCACGTGTTATCTCTATTTCTGGTTAAGGTAAGACATTCCTGTACGGCTGATGATGGCATCACAACTCAAGACCGTAGCACATGCACAGGGTAGTCGTATTTATTTTCTTAGATTTTTTAGAATATGATGTTTTTAATTTAAACATTTATTTATTTTATTTAGCTTTTTATTGTGTCGTTTTTAAACATGTTTTCAAAACACACAAGCCCATGACTGTGTTTTAAGGTGAATGTTATGTTTTATAAAAGTTTAAACGAAGTATTTCCGCATTCAATGTTTATGATATGTATGCAGTAGTGACCTTAAATTAAGTAAAAAAATTTGAGTCGTTACTGTTCTTATCTTGAGAAATTTTATCAACAAGATAATCTGAATCTTACTTTCCCTTGAGGTGAAATTAAATTGATTTGAGAGTTTTAGCATTCGTGAACGAGAGGTTTGCATATCTAGCCACTCATGAGAGTTCTTAGATTCAACTGGCAAGGATTTCCTTATCAAAGTGTTCATGAAAATCTTTCTGATACAGATAATCTTCAATCTAAATCTTCTAGAAACTAAAATCAGATCCATCGAACTTTTTTATTTGGATCTTTGAGCTTTTCATCTTCACAGATTATAGTGAATCTCTCGTAGCTCTGATACTAGTTTTTAGAATCGCACAACTTACACACTCGATCTAAACGAAGAACATGAAGAACCAGAGAGAAAAAACACGAAGAGAAATATATATGGTAACATCAAGCTAGTAAATCCACCTACATTTTTTACCGCGCGGCGTCGTGATCTTGACACGCTCACGACTAGCCTTAAGGGGAATTAAGCCCCATATATATTTTTCACCCCTGCTTTGTGGCTTCATCGGACCTTAGGCGAGGTTTGTCTTCGCCAATCGAACATCACTTGTGCAGAATCCAAGCTTGTTCAACCACACACGCCTACACTTAAAGATTTATATTGATGACTTATGGTATGTATAGGTACAGAGAATATAAAGAATGAAAAAATTACATCTTTAAATCACTGTCTAGAAGAATATATATATGGTTTAGCTTACTATATATATAGCCATTGAACAAGCTCTCCATAATCTAACATCCATAACGTGCTAGTTCCAAAAGAGGTAGTATCATAAGCGGTGTGGGCACATGTGACTTGTTACTCTATTTGGTTGGTTAGGCATGTGACTGCATGCGACAGTGAGCAACAAGTGTGGGCTTGCAACGTGATGCAAGGTGATATTAGCGGTTGCGGGGGTGAGGGGTGTGTGATGGTTGGTTGCTATACGAGGACGACTGGGTGAGGAGCTGTGAGGACTACTAACGAGGCTAAAAGGAGTTGACAATGAGAGAGTGGTCTCCGAAACATCCATAGTATGCTAGTTCCAAAAGAGGTAGTATCATAAGCGTTGTGGGCACATGTGACTTGTTACTCTATCTGATTGGTTAGGCATGCGATAGGGAGTGAGGGTGGGAGTGGCAAGCGACGTGGGCATGCCGCATGCGACAATGAGCAACGAGTGTGGGCTTGCAACGTGATGCAAGGTGATATTGGCGGTTGCGGGGGCGAGGGGTGTGTGATGGTTGGTTGCTATACGAGGACGACTGGGTGAGGAGCTGTGAGGACTACTAACGAGGCCAAAAGGAGTTGGCTATGAGCAAGTGGTCTCCGAGGGGAGTGTCATTTGCAAAGTGCGAGAGCAAGAATGGTTCTACCATCTACGAGAATCATCTACCGCCCACGAGAAATAGAAAAAATCCTATATATATATACATACATACATACTCTCGAGATGACCCAAACCTTTTCGTGTTGACGTCACACCTTAATCGTTATATTATGATAATTAAAACATACTTATTAGGTAAAAATATTTGGTATAATCAACGAATTTATTAATTAATAAATTGATTGTCAATGGAAAATGCCATAGTAATTTCTAATATTAACTCCATTTATTATTTACCATAAAAGAAAATTTTAAAATAATGTAATTATAAATTAAATTAATATATCATGTCAAATAATCAGAAAATCGACTAATTTTTTAAATTTACTATTTAAAAATAATAATAATTTATTTATTTATTTTAAATGAAAATATAAACTCTTTTGATGGTCGAAAAAGCCACCGCAGCGCCATTTCCATCGAACCAAAAAGAGACCAACGAGTCAAAGAAGAAGAATCGAACCACAGAAACAGCAAGAACAGGATCAAGAACAAGGCGAAATCGAAACCAGATTCCGTAGCAAAACGAAACCAGAAGAAAATATGCATTCTTTTGGTTATCGAGCCAATGCTTTGGTCACTTTCGCTGTTACGATTCTTGCAATTATGTGCACCATGGCCTCCTTCTCCGATAACTTCAACTCTCCCTCTCCCACGGCTCGGGTTCAGGTCGAACATTCGTTTTCTCTTGCTATTTTTTTTTTTAATTTTTTAATTTTGGTTAGATCTGTGGCTCATACGGTTTGGATTTTGGTTTGATTTCTCGGAGCGATTGAGATTTGTTGTGCATTTTGTTTGTTCTGATTGTTTTAGGTGTTGAGCATTAACCGGTTTCAGAAGCAGATTCATGGAAATGACGAGGTATATTCTTGGAGATTCGTCTTTTCCTCGATTCTTGAATTGAATGGTTCAGATTGTTTCTTTTTTGTGATCGTCGAAGCCTGCTTTGGGGTTTGATTCTTATGAATCTAGGGAATCTTTTGGACAATGATGTCCGAGTTTGTTTTCTTGCTAGTTACATCTTTGTACGTTTTTATTGATTGAAAGAATGGAAGGAGAGAAATGATGCATCTCCGACCTAAAATCCTTAGTCCTGCGATCTTAAAGCCAAATGCGATCTTGGAGAATTGATAGAACATATCTGTTGTTTGCTGTTTTATGGAGTATTTGGTTTGAGATGAATAAGAGAAGTTTTAGACAGGATGAGCACAGCCAATGTGGAGATTAGTTAGCTTCTTTATGGCTAATCTTTGGTATAGCCTTGTCATTTGGATCCTTCTGTGGTTGCCTTTTCTTTTTGTAAGTGTTTTTGTATTATAAGTAGAGTTTTGCTCCAAAGAGAGATAGAGAGAAAAGAAAAAAGATATCTGTATAGGTTCTATATCTTCATGAAATATTCATAGAGGTTTATTCGAACCGTCTTCAAATTTGCTTGAAGTTTGAGAACATTTCAAATTGCTCTTTTCCTCAGGCTCTTTAATCAGCTTAGGTCATTGAAATTGTGAAAATGGACGATGTAATTGTAACAGCCCAAGCCCACTTCTAGTAGATATTGTCCGCTTAGCTCGTTACGTATCACCATCAGCCTCATGGTTTTAAAACGCGTCTGTTAGGAGAGGTTTCCACACTCTTATAAGGAATTCTTCGTTTCCATCTCCAACCGATGTGGGATCTCATAGCAATACTCTGGAAGGGTAGCACTAATTTAAAACTTATCTCAGAAACACTCTGTAGAGGATACATTGAAAGAGGACACTAGGCAGCTCTTATTACTGAATAGATGCTGTCATGATCATGGTGGCTATCCAACATGATATCGGATTATTAGACGTGCATTGCTTAATTCTCTTGCCTTGAAACGGGTTTCAAGTTGGTGTCAAGTATCAAATGTATGTTGTTCAGTTACTTCGAAACTCATGCAATAGTAGTCAAATCGATAATTTCTCTGTTGGTTTTTAGATGTTAATTACGTTACGAACAAGGATAACCATTCATCACAATGGTTTTGATATTTATTATAGCTTTATACCTTAGAGTCTGAACTGAAGTTCTTTAACTGTGCAGGTCACCATGACCCTAAATATCTCGATGGACTTGCAGTCTTTATTTACATGGAACACAAAGCAGGTTTGGAACAACCTATTTCATAATTTTGGTCTTTTTCCTTGTGACTTTTGTGCCATTTGTATGGCTTTTGAGATATTTGAATGTTGAATCTTGAGTTATTTTACTGTGGATCCGACTTGAGATCCTTTTCATTGATTTCGGAATATGGACACAAAAATTATGTTGTAGTCTGTACTCGTCTCATCTCATTTCCAGCTCCGGTAGGCTTCGGTAGTTTGTTTTCATATCATGACTAGCTCACTTAAGCGAATACGATTATTAGATTTTAATACAAGTTTACAGGTTTTTGTTTTTGTAGCTGCTGAGTATGAGACTCCTAAGAACTCCTTGAACCAGGTAAGCTCCATCGATACATCTCCCGGATTTCTAATCCTGCTGCTTATCTTATTCAGTTGTTATGACGCCGTGTTTCAGATCTCGCTGTGGGATGGTATAATACCTTCCAAAGAGAACGCAAAGTTTTCGATTCACACTTCAAACAAGTACCGTTTCATCGATCAGGTGAGCCATAGCTACATTACATTAATCTCTGCAATATTAGATGAAGCTACCTTTTCATCTACATCAACCTTATCTTGTTATACCATGTTTTATCTTCTAGGGAAGCAATCTTAGAGGTAAAGAATTCAACTTGACACTGCATTGGCATGTGATGCCGAAGACGGGTAAAATGTCTGCCGATAAGATAGTGATGACTGGGTATCGCTTACCGGTGGACTATCGATGAAGACGCGTCGATATGGTATTTAAAACTTACTCTCACATATATGAGAATACAAAAACTCGAGTTCGGCTGAGTTAGAAATTTTCAGACAGGAGAAAAGTTGGTTGTATGAGATAGATACATAGCGAGTCTTTCTTGCTTGGACTTTTTGATTCATCCTTCTTTTCATTAACTTTGGCCTCGCCCTTTTGATGCATTGGAAATTCAATAGAGTTGGTATAACATGACTCACTTTTATTATGGTCAAAGTAGATATATATTTATAATTTTTCTTCAATAGGCCGCCTTGTGTCAATCATATTTTTCAAATCACGTTTTTAGTCGCACACGCACACGCACACGCACACGCACACGCACACGCACACGCACACGCACACGCACACGCACACGCACACGCACACGCACACGCACACGCACACGCACACGCACACGCACACGCACACGCACACGCACACGCACACGCACACGCACACGCACACGCACACGCACACGCACACGCACACGCACACGCACACGCACACGCACACGCACACGCACACGCACACGCACACGCACACGCACACGCACACGCACACGCACACGCACACGCACACGCACACGCACACGCACACGCACACGCACACGCACACGCACACGCACACGCACACGCACACGCACACGCACACGCACACGCACACGCACACGCACACGCACACAATCTTGTAGCCGTTATTATGAATGTGAGTTGATAGTAAAATATTAATGTGGGTGTGATTATGAATGTGAGTTGATTAGAAAATATCAATGTGGATGTGATTAGTGAGGGGCATCTCATCCATTGGGCTCATGGAATGATGCTGAAAATGTGGGAATGTCTTAGTTAGTTGTAGGTGATCAATATCACGATTACACTATGAAAATAGTAAGTTGTAACTCTCCGTTTATGACAAGCAAAATGGTGACCTTTATGTGGTGTCTATCTAACCTATGATGTGATCGAGGAGGACGGTGCATCATCCAACACACCACAAAGAGTGGACATTGAAGAGAAGACGAGACATAAGTAAGATATGGTCCACGAGTAGACACAAGTGTCAAAGATAGGCTTGTTGAAGGGTCAGGTGGGGTCTTGGGCCTTAACCTTGCAAGTCGGAGTTTTGAATGGAATTTGGGCAAGCAATTCTAGAGTTAAGTTCGCCTATATGAAATATGAATGCTCGCCATATTTGGTAACAATTGGACTTCGGATGGAAGCTTTACGACATCGTATGATCGTTCGCCAAAATGACGTCTACTCGAGGAGAATTGAAAATGCCTCAAAATGTATCTTAGGTGGAGACATGATATTAGCTCTTCACCACTCCTGGGCTCTATGGCCTAAGCGAGCTATCTTGTGGCACATACGTGTGTCACAGTAAGGGCGAGTGTTGCAAGATGAGTGTCTTAGGCGACTTCTTTTGAAATGGGTCTTTCAAGGACAANAACCTATGATGTGATCGAGGAGGACGGTGCATCATCCAACACAGCACATAGAGTGGACATTGAAGAGAAGACGAGACATAAGCAAGATATGGTCCATGAGTAGACACAAGTGTCAAAGATAGGCTTGTTGAAGGGTCAGGTAGGGTCTTGGGCCTTAACCTTGCAAGTCGGAGTTTCGAATGGAATTTGGGCAAGCAATTCTAGAGTTAAGTCCGCCTATATGAAATATGAATGCTCGCCATATTTGGTAACAATTGGACTTTGGATGGAAGCTCTACGACATCGTATGATCGTTTGCCAAAATGACGTCTATTCGAGGAGAATTGAAAATACCTCAAAATGTATCTTAGGTGGAGACATGATATTAGCTCTTCACCACTCTTGGGCTCTATGGCTTAAGTGAGCTATCTTGTGGCACATACGTGTGCCACAGTAAGGGCGAGTGTTGCAAGACGAGTGTCTCAGACGACTTCTTTTGAAATGGGTCTTTCAAGGACAGTACAGGGTGGCATTGGTGTATCGGTATTGTGCTTCAGCCCATGTGATAGTGGTTGAATTTTGCACCCGCTATTCGGTACAGGGTCCATAAATGACATGACATGGCACGGGAGGATCAATGCCTCGATTGAACCCGGATGGATAGATGTTAGGATGTCTTGAAGTTATGTACGACAAGTAGACCAATTATCGATGGCATGATCGAGCATGCTACGATGCCTGATGACACCCCATGTCTTGGGATGACATCGAGACATATGAGTCATGTTAATTAGGAACCAATATGATGTTGGATGTGACATGCAGGCGGCGTATGTGGTTGAATAAGTTTTGATTCCATACAAGTGATGTTCGGTTGGGTGAAGACAAATCTCGTCTAAGGTCCGACGAAGCCACAAAACTGAACGAAAAATGAATATGGAGATTCGGTTGTTCTTAAGACCGGTCGTGAGCGTGTCAATATCACGACGCTGCACAGTTGGAAAAATACGACCGTGACAACCAAGACCATGCCCTCCTCATTGACCCACTTAATAACTCAAACTCTTATCACTCTTTGCTTCCACAGTCCATTTCTATGAAATAGATGTCAGCCCAGGCACTGCAACCGGCCCAACCCATTGNTTTTTTTTTTTTTTTTTTTTTTTTTTTTTTTTTTTAATGTATTTGGGTTGGGTCAGTTAACGCGATCCTCCGTATACTCTGAACTTTTACCCAACCCGAACTCGATCGGGTTCTAAAGAAAATTCAACCCAAACCCGAAATGCTATTTAACCTAACCCAACCCTTATAATTCGGGTTGGATCAAGTTCTCGAGTTCAATGTTCACCCCTGTTTTAATAATACTCTTAAACTTTAAAATAAAAATAAAAATTCAAAAATGCTCTTATGGTTAGTTTTGGAGGAAATTGTTAATAACTTGTTTCAAAGATTTTTCTCGAACTTTCAAAAGTTTTTAAAAATATCTTTAAACTTTAAAATTGGTCGTTAATTTAAAAAATACTCTTACTGTTAGTAAATTAATCGGTTCCCATCAAATTATACATATTGAAAAAGTTAGAACAAAAATTTATTTGTATAATTTTTATGATTAATTGTTAGTAAAGGTCCATTCGACATCGGAGTATATGAACTTCCAATAGTTTATCGAATAAATTAATAAGTCGGGCATTTCCGACCCACCAAGCAAAACCGATAGTTTCTTGGTCAGACTAGCTAAAATTAAAGTTTCATAAAGAGCGTTTACACAGGGTAGAACCTCTTTAAAGAATATAAGGTTTTCATGAGGTTGATCTTGAGCCACACTCCAAGCACAAATACCTTCATTTAAGAGAATATTTTTTTGTATAGAAAGTCTCAAATTCAGGACCTTCAGCGGCACAGATTTTCGTACAAAATCATAGGCACGTAGGTTCAGGACCAGGCCAACCACTCTAAGAGCACTCATCCATAAACCAATTACCGATACAAATAACATAAACAAATTGCTCGAATTGCTTATGATGGATGCCAGTGAATTTTGTGAGATGAACGACTCCCCACAATGGTATGATATTGTCCACTTTGAAAGTATAAACTCTCATGGCTTTGCTTTGGGCTTCCCCAAAAAGTAGTCACAATGGAGATAATATTCTTTGATTATAAACCCATGATCATTCTCTAAATTAGCGGATGAGGGACTTTCATCCAACACCTCCTCTCGAACAAAGTACACCTCCCCTTAATCGAGGCTCGACTCCTTTTCTTTTAGTCATTTTTTACTATGCCTTCGAGGCGGGAGGCTCGACTCCTTTTCTTTTGGAGTCTTAGTCATTTTTTTATTCATTTATTATTAGTTCTTAGAACTTTCGCCACTGCAGTGGTTTTAGCAAATATTCTCATGGTATCAGAGTCCTTACTACAATTCTGATCGTTTCTTCTCAGCTTCGGAATCCATATGATCACCATCAAACTTTCTTGCTCCAATTATCTTCCTTGGAAAAACCAACTTATCCCTCGAGTAAGAACATGCTGGGATATGTTGATGGAACTATAGTTCCACTACCTGACTTTGAACCGAAATATCCTCAAAACCTCGAAACATTTTGGTTCCACCACATGATTTTGAACCAGAAATATCCTCAACATCCCTAAATATTTTTCCAACAAAACATTTAAATGTTTTTTTTTTTAATTTTTAATTTGGGTGTCATCACAATTGGTTTGGAAACGCGTTCGAGAATCGGAATCCTTTCCTCACCGACGTTGCATTCTCAGTTTGGATTCCGTTTTTCATCGACTTAATTCCTAGGAGTGTTCATATACTCGAGAACCCATCTAAATCTGACCATCTCGAAAATAGGGTTACAATCCAATCCAACCGTATTTTTTTATATTATTATGAAGATTAAGAATATTTAACATTTATAACTGATGTTATATTGTCAAAATTTAGTGCAACGGATTGATAGTTTGAATTAGTCAAGATATTCGTAGTCAATTAATATTTGGAGAATATATTAGTTATAGAATATATCTTAGATTCAGTTAATATTTTCTCGTAAGATTTGATTTGTAGTATATTTTATTTTATTCTCAAGATTTAGTTAGATATTTTCAGATCTATTTACACATTTGAGTGGTAGATATTGTGTTCGTGAATAATTTTATTTGAATTTTATGAAATTTTAATTATTAATGTAATATGTACGATTAGGGGTGTACATTCAACCCGACAACCCGGACCAACCCAACCCGAACTATAAGGGTTGGGTTGGATTGGATTAGCATTTCGGGTAGGGTTGGGTTCATTTTTCTGAACCCGAACTGAATCGGTTCGATTTCGGGTTCATGGGCAAAATGTTCAGGTTGACCCGAGCCAAATAAAATATATAGAATTATTATGAAGATTCTTTCATATTAATAGGTTTGCCAGAGTGGTACTGAAGTTAGTCCATGAACATTTACGCTCAAGTTTGAAGTTAGTAGTTATTTTTAATTTCTTTGTTTTGTTTATATTATTTTATTATTTAATTTCTCTGTCTTTTTATATATATATATATATATATATATTTTAAAATACCTTAATATTTCATACTCTTTCTAAAAGACATTAAAATAAACTATAACTAACTTATTCCTTTCATGATTTACGGTTGTATTTTTGTTACTTAACCAATCTAAAAAATGTCTTTTTGTTATTTTAACCAATTCTAAAAAATGTCGATATTTAGTTGTCTTTAGTTTTATGACAATATTGAACTATTTTAATTTGTTACAATTTTCGCTTGTTATTTTTTATTGATTTTTTTTTTTATCAATAATTATAGATGATTTGTGTTTGTTTGAGAACTTTTAATATATTTTATATAAGATTGTATTCGAATTAATTATAGATGGTGGATAAATAAAACTTAAAAAAAAAAATTGACAATCCAACCCAGACCCAACCCGAACCCAATCCGAAAATAAAGGGTTGGGTTGGGTTGGGTTGTGAAAAATTTTGGGTTGGGTTGGGTTACCAATCCAACCAACCCGAACTTTTGGGTTGGGTTAAAAAAATCCCCCAACCCGACCCAACCCGGACCATGTACACCTCTATGTACNCTGTTGGGTTTGTTGGATTCTATCTGTTCTTTGTTGGGCTGGTTTTTTGGATGGATTTGGGGAATGGGAAAGCTAAGAGTGGGGCTGATATGGGAGTAGCTAGAGAAGCTGAGGGTGAGTTGCCTCAAGACTGTGAGATGGGAGAAGGCTACAGACATGTAGATGAAGGAAAAACNTGTTTTTTTTTTAATTTTTAATTTTTTAATTTAGGTATCATCACAATTGGTTCACTCACTCTTCCAAAAACGCGTTCGAGAATCGGAATCCTCTCCTCACCGACGCCGCGTTCTCCGTTTCGATTCCGTTTTTCAGCGTCAGGCACCCACTAAGCTCTTCAATTGATCCATAATTTCTCCCCATCTTTCAAAATGTTCTTGAATCGATCTCTCCCACAAATTCTGTTTCCCAGATTCAGTCTCCGAGAGATGCTTTGATCTGTTCTTGGTAATGGCATGGCAATTTCCCTCTCCTTTCTCAAATCCTCTGCTCTCTCTCTCACCATTCTCTCTGTTTTCATCTTCTTCCTCCTCTTCACTCCAAATCAGTCGCCGGAATCCTCGTCCAGAAGGTCCCTAATCGCCGCCGGCGACTCCAATTCCAATGCGTCTTCGATCCCATATTGTTCCTCTCGTGAATCTCACTTCGATGGCCTCGTTAACTACTTGTATTTCCATTTCTGCGTCTTCGATCGAAACCCATTTCTCTCTGTTCCGTTTCTTATTCTCATTCTTCTCCTCCACTTCTACATCCTCATCAAAACCGCTCAGGATCACTTCTCCATTGTCACTTCCAAGCTCGCTTTTCACCTCAATTTGTCTCCGAGTATGGCTGCTGTGACGCTCTTGGCTTTGGGAAATGGCGCTCCTGATGTGTTTGCATCTGTTGCGGCGGTTCGTGGTGGGCATTATCGAACTGGATTCGGTGCAATTCTCTCTGCCGGCACGTTTGTTTCGGCTTTTGTGGTTGGATTTGTGGCCATTTATGCTGCTCCGTTTTCGGTGAATCCGGCACAGTTTGTGAGGGATGTGTTGTTTTATTTGACCGCAGCGTTGTTCTTGTTCTATGTGTATCTTAGTGCAGAGATTTTCTTGTGGCAAGCTGTTGGGTTTGTTGGATTCTATCTGTTCTTTGTTGGGCTGGTGTTTTGGATGGATTTGGGGAATGGGAAGGCTAAGAGTGGGGCTGATATGGGAGTGGCTAGAGAAGCTGAGGGTGAGTTGCATCAAGACTGTGAGATGGGAGAAGGCTACAGACATGTAGATGAAGGAAAAAACAATTCTGGCTTATGGGAAGCTCTTCGAATGGTATGTTTCTTTGACCAGATTCTAATTTGAGGTGCACTTGTGATTATGTTCTATATTTGAACTTGATTTGATTAATCATGGAACCATCAACTTTGCTATTATGCGTTCTTAGATAGTCTATTTTGTTTTAGTAATTCAAAATGAATCATGGACGGGTTTTGTTTGTGTTGGATGATGAAAGTCTCATATTGGCTAATTTAGGAAATGATCATGGATTTATAATCAAAGAATACTCTCTCTATTGGAGTGAGGTCTTTTGGGGAAGCCCAAAGCACAACCATGAGAGCTTATGCTCAAAGTGGACAATATCATACCATTGTGGAGAGTTGTGTTCATCTAACATGGTATCAGAGCCATGCCCTAAACGTAGTCGTGCCAATAGATTGGTAAATCCTCAAATGTCGAACAAAGGACTCCAAAAGAAAAAGGAGTTGAGCCTCGATTAAGGGGAGGCGTACTTTGTTCGAGTGGAGGTGTTGGATGATGAAAGTCTCACATCGGCTAATTTAGGAAATGATCATGGGTTTATAATCAAAGAATACTCTCTCCATTGGAGTGAGGCCTTTGGGAAAACCCAAAGCAAAGCCATGAGAGCTTATGCTCAAAGTGGACAATATCATACCATTGTGGAGAGTCGTGTTCATCTAACATGGTATCAGAGTCATGCCCTAAACTTAGTCGTGCCAATAGATCGGTAAATCCTCAAATGTCTAACAAAGGACTCCAAAAGAAAAAGGAGTTGAGCCTCGATTAAGGGGAGACGTACTTTGTTCGAGGGGAGGTGTTGGATGATGAAAGTCTCACATCGGCTAATTTAGGAAATGATCATGGGTTTATAATCAAAGAATACTCTCTCCATTGGAGTGAGGCCTTTTGGGGAAGCCCAAAGTAAAGCCACGAGAGCTTATACTCAAAGTGGACAATATCATACCATTGTGGAGAGTCGTGTTCACCTAACAGTTTGAAGACTTCTTTTCTAGTTCGTTCATAGAACTTGTTTGGTGGTTAATATGTTTAGTATTAGATTGATTAGTCAAATTTTTGTAATACTTCAAAAGATTGTGGTAGGAGGTTTGAGTTCAGTTCTATTTAAGTTCATGCATAGAACTGATTACATTGTTTGTTTATTGGTTGTGATAGAACATAGAAGGAGGTTTGGGATCGGTGCGCTTTGATGTCTCGATTTAAGTTCATTCGTAGAGCTGATTACATGGTCAATCTTTGTAAAGATTTTCATTGATTATGGGACTTGGGAGGAGGTTCAGATGATCTGGTTATGTAAACAACTCTGTTTTAAGTTCATTCATGGAACTAATTACATGGAAAATTTGTTTAAAGATTTTGATTGATCGTGGGAGGCCAAGATTAGTCAAATTATTAGTGCGCTTTGACGCCTCGATTTAAGTTCATTCGTAGAACTGATTACATGGTCAATCTTTTTAAAGATTTTCATTGATTATGGGACAAGGGAGGAGGTTCAGATGATCTGACTATCTGAACAACTCTATTTAAGTTCATTCATCGAACTAGTTGCATGGAAAATTTGTTTGAAGATTTTGATTGATCGTCGGGGGGGTCAAGATTAGTCAAGTTATTAGCGCACTTTCACGCCTCTATTTAAGTTCATACTTCTAAATCTAAAGGAGGTGGATTCTTCTTGTCACAATCCCAAAATAGTAAGTCAAAAGCTTTAGAAAAAGAATCTTCATGAACATCAACCTCCATACCGAAATCAACTGGTTGATCGACTGATTCCACACTACTCAAACTTACCTCCGAATCAACCTCAGAGACGCCACCATGAGGTGTAGGGTCCTTTGTCGAGTGAATAACTTCTCTTGTTAAATCTAAATCCGAAGCCAAAGGAGTAAAGACAAAATGGTTGATAAGGGATAAGATAAGTGAAGGGGCATTCTGGTTCAAGTATGCTAAAAGCCATGTACATCTTTCTTCATTTGAATGAGAATTCAAAGAATTTTCGTTAAAACATGGATGGAAAGAAGAAAAAGCCTCCTTTCTTACAAGAATAAGACAAATGATAGGCTTATATGTAACCATTCTTCCCCTTTAGCACTTAGGAGCTTGGAAATCTCAAAATCCATAAGGGAGGTTTCTAAAACTATGAGGATATGCTCTGATAAAAGAGTTTTTTTGATATTCTTCTCACTTTTAAACTCCGAACACACCTTTTAAAACAGGAGTGCCACTTTTTTTCCTTTCTTCCACGAGGTAAATTCCGTGAGACAACGAAACAAATAAGGGTTTATTGGCAATACCATCACTGCTTTTGATCTTACTACAAAGTCCAAAAGGAACCCACAAAGGAAAATACTTATCTTAGAAGAAGACACTAATGATGAAGAACTGGATGAAAGCTAAAAGAGATATTCAAAGAAGAAACCGAAGTAAAGAAGGGAAGGGATGGAGAGGACAGGCGAGAGGAGAGAGTATTTTCCACGCTTTTACAAAAAAACTTTTTAACTGGCTTTTGTAATGTTGTTTTCATAATTGTCAATAGTCGAGGCATGATCTTAGTCGTACATGATTAGTTCTATAGGTTGTACCTAGATTCCCTAGAGTTCGAAAAGATTGTCAATAGTCGAGGCATGATCTTAGTCGTACATGATTAGTTCTATAGGTTGTACCTAGATTCCCTAGAGTTCGAAAAAATTGTCAATAGTCGAGGCATGATCTTAGTCGTACATGATTAGTTCTATAGGTTGTACCTAGATTCCCTAGAGTTCGAAAAGATTGTCAATAGTCGAGGCATGATCTTAGTCGTACATGATTAGTTCTATAGGTTGTACCTAGATTCCCTAGAGTTCGAAAAGATTGTCAATAGTCGAGGCATGATCTTAGTCGTACATGATTAGTTCTATAGGTTGTACCTAGATTCCCTAGAGTTCGAAAAAATTGTCAATAGTCGAGGCATGATCTTAGTCGTACATGATTAGTTCTATAGGTTGTACCTAGATTCCCTAGAGTTCGAAAAGATTGTCAATAGTCGAGGCATGATCTTAGTCGTACATGATTAGTTCTATAGGTTGTACCTAGATTCCCTAGAGTTCGAAAAGATTGTCAATAGTCGAGGCATGATCTTAGTCGTACATGATTAGTTCTATAGGTTGTACCTAGATTCCCTAGAGTTCGAAAAGATTGTCAATAGTCGAGGCATGATCTTAGTCGTACATGATTAGTTCTATAGGTTGTACCTAGATTCCCTAGAGTTCGAAAAGATTGTCAATAGTCGAGACATGATCTTAGTCGTACATGATTAGTTCTCTAGGTTGTACCTAGATTCCCTAGAGTTCGAAAAGATTGTCAATGGTCGAGGCATGATCTTAGTCGTACATGATTAGTTCTATAGGTTGTACCTAGATTCCCTAGAGTTCGAAAAGATTCTCAATAGTTGGAGGCTCTTTACCATAATTTTTCTTGTTCTGATTCTTTGTGTTGTTCTCCCATTGGTTGAGACTTGTATTTTTTTGTGCCCGCTCTTCGATTATGTGATATCGATGAAGGGTTATCGATTAACTGGAAAGGTAAACCCATATGTTTTAAATTTTTTAGAAAAGGATATTGTAGACTGCTAAAATGAAACTGCAGGTTGATTACTTGTCGAAATGAAAGTTTGATCCGAAATCCGTTGTAAAAGAGACCTAAAAGTTATCTTTTGGTGCAAACTTCATGAATTGTCTTCGAGTATCGCTCCACGTTGTTGTTTTCTTTCTGTTCTCTTACATTTGAAATGTTATTGACACTAAAAACCAATACAAATAGAAATTTATTGCTTTAAATTATATTTTGTTGGTTCATAAGATGGCTTGAATGTTGGTCGATATATTGGATTCTATCGATTTGATTGAGACGTTTTCTGATGTTTGTTGCGACGAACTACCTTGCGGTTAGTTTTGGTAGTTATATTGTTGGTTGGTGCTTGGTTCTTTATTTTCTTTGGAATGTTTGAAGTGGTGAAGGTGTTACTTATAGCTTCAACATTTGGTTCTTGATTTTCTTCGTTCTTCAAATGCTTATTAATCTTCTTGGCCGATCCCTTTCGGGTTGTATTTGCTGTTTTTTTTATTTTTTTGTATATAAACTAGAAGTTTCCTTGACTAGTAATATTTCTCGTCTTTTCGTTTCAATGTTTAGATCCCGAAAGCATGGGAGGCTCCGGTCGTGTTTCTCCTGAAGCTCACCATTCCCCAACCCGCACCTTCCGAATGGAGCAGATTCTTTACCTCAGCCAATATTTCCCTGTGTCCCATTGCTCTTCTCTATGCCTGTAACTCATTCATGTCTTTTAACCATCCCATTGCTTTCCTCTTACCGAATACGCATTTACCTCTTTGGTTCGTAGTACTCTTAGCAAGCTCCTCTCTTGCAATTCTGCACTTCGTCACCGAAACCGAGCCCCCGAAAACTGAGAAAGTCCCTGTTGTGCTTGCAGCATTTGTTATGAGTGTATTTTGGATTTCGACCACCGCAGGTGAACTTCTGAACTGTCTTGCAGCTCTTGGAGTGCTTCTCAAACTCCCAGCAGCTCTACTTGGGCTTACTGTGCTTGCATGGGGAAACTCAGTTGGGGATCTTGTGGCTGATGTTGCTCTTGCAAAAGCAGGCCAGCCCTTGCTGGCTATGGCTGGATGCTTTGCAGGACCGATGTTTAACATGCTTGTCGGGCTCGGAACGGCATTGGTTATACAAACAGCTAACAATTATCCAGAGGCCTATCAGCTTCAATTCCATATCGGAATCGTGATTGCGTTCGTGTTCCTACTTTTCAGCCTGATGGGTTCCTTGCTTGTAGTTATTTGGTGCAGATTTCGGGTGCCTCGGTTTTGGGGATTCTGCCTTGTTGTGCTCTACATTGTTTTCATGGCTACCAGTTTACTGATGGCTGAGTATTCTCCATGATTAAACACCCTTCTAGACTGAACCATAAGACCAAGAAACTCCATGTATGCCAATGAAGCAGCGTTCGGGCAGCGACCGAGAATGGTAGAGTAGGCGGTTTAACCGTGTAGCCTAGGCATGAAGCGGTCTTTGCTCAACAGCCTCAAGCCACTTCTAGCAAGCAAATGTAAATATTTCAATTCCTACCGAGTTTCATTAACGTATAGCAGAACAAGATTGGTGTTCTGCCTGTGGCGTCTGGTTCTGTTGCAGCGAAGGTATGGTTACCCGAAGGGATGTTCGTAAATTTGGTTGCTCGAACGGGCGTTTTATTTAGGGTCCATTTGTTGTTTACTTCCTATAAATGTACTAAAGTTTTGATATCATGAGTTGAAGGGAAGGCACCCCAAGCATCAGCTTGCAAGCTGGTCGCTATCTTACAATGATGATGATGTTGAACATGGGAGATTGGTATATGATCAAACGTCGTGAGTGGCTAAAGCTGAGGATAGGGAATCAACCAAAGTATAAGGGGACGGATTGATTCTTATTCACTCTATTTTCACTCTATTTAGGATATCTAACATAACCTCAACCGCATTGCGAACATTAGAAATGGAATCATGCATTTCTTTCAGTCAAGTTAATTATGTGAGCACAACACCTCATGTGTAATATCTTTCCATCTAATACAAGTGAATTCCAACTTCTAAGCCTTCTGTTGATATAAGAAATAGCTATATCATTGGAACTTGCATTATCAACTGTGATA
>NC_036655.1:1740587-1741092 GCF_002806865.2 Cucurbita pepo subsp. pepo | reverse complement strand
GTCGACACTGGAACGACCAAAACATCTTGGGCAATTTTTTTTTATAAAACTCTGTATTTAAACTCATTTGTTTTCCACCATGCCAACACATCAAAATTATCACCAAGTTCTTCACTAGGTCAGATAAATATCGATCTATGTCATTCGTTAACTCTAGTGAATTTTGCTCTTCTCTTCTTCGTTTGTTTCTTGATAATATTAATATTGAACCACTCAAATTCACTTCATTAGTTGTGTTTGTTGGATGATGAAAGTCCCACATCGGCTAATTTAGAGAATGATCATGGGTTTATAATCAAAGAATACTCTCTACATTGGTATGAGGCCTTTTGGGAAACCCAAAGCAAAGCCATGAGAGATTATGCTCAAAGTGCACAATATCATACCATTGTGGAGAGTCGTGCAACTCAAAATAAATTTAACCCAAAGTTTGTCTACCTAATCAAAATCTTAACCATAAACTTTTAATTTCCTTGTTCATAATCTTTTTTTTTTTTTTTTTTTT
>NC_036655.1:1660827-1740088 GCF_002806865.2 Cucurbita pepo subsp. pepo | reverse complement strand
TGTCCTAAAAAATGGCATATAACAAACTATCTGTCCTAAAAAATGGCACATAACAAAAAAAATGACACATAACCGACTATGTGTCCTAAAAAATGGCACATAACAAACTACCTGTCCTAAAAAATGGCATATAACAAACTATCTGTCCTAAAAATGGCACATAACAAAAAAAATGGCACATAACCAACTATGTATCCTAAAAATGGCACATAACAAACTACGTGTCCTAAAAAATGGCACATAACAAACTATCTGTCCTAAAAAATGGCACATCACCACCTGTTTGTCTAAACAAGTGCCACCTAGTCACAAATAATGGAGGTTAGAGATGTCGAGGGGGCTTTAAATTTATAATAAAAAAAACATCCGACCACAAATAATGGAGTGGAGATATGCTGGGAGATCAGCCACAACATAGACACGTCCAAACACACTCCAAAAAAATGTCACATAACCAACCATCTATAAAAAAGAATGGCACATCACCAACTCTATGTAAAAAAAAATGCCACTTATCTAGCCACAAATAATGGAGGTTAGAGATGTCATTATAATTTATAAAAGAAAACATCCGCCACAAATAATGGATTGCACACATCCAGCCACACACCACAACACAAATCCTTGTTTTATTAAAGCACAAATTCTCAAAAAATGCTTACAAGTTCATTGAGAGACTGAGAAAACGAGGAGAGATCGAGATCAAGACTGAGAGATGGAGAGGAGAGGGGAGTTGAGACCACAACATTGCAACGTCGCGGAGAGGAGAGTCGAGACTGAAGTCTGAGAGTGATAGACTGAGAGACTATGAGAGGCTGAGAGGGAGAGACTGAGAGAGTGAAACTGTGAAAGTGAGAGACGGAGAAAGAGACAAAGAAGGTTAGAGAGGCTGAGTCTGAGAGACAAAGTCTCGAACTCAAGGTCAAGTGGCGGATGCCAGACGCTGTCAAAGAGAGATAGTACCGCGAACACTAGACGTGTACAGCGGTGGATGCCAGACATGTATAGTGTCGCAAGACACAACGAGAGATAGTTTGACGTTGGCAGGACATGGGCTTTAGGTTTGGGCTTCCGCCCGTTCAATAGTTTGGTTGGGGCCGTTGGACTTTTTTTTTTTTTTTTAATGTTTTTGGGTTGGGTCGGGTTGACCCAATCAATTTCTTTTGGAACATGAACCGGATCAAGTTCAAGAAAATGAACCTAATCGTCATACATAAGACAAGTCTTCCGACCGAGCCGATAATAAGGCCACTTACTTGGGTTGGCCTAGGCCGAATCTACTGCGACTTCTTAATGTTGCTCTCTAAAATTTAATTATGTCTAAGTAGTCCAACAACCATAAATTATAATTCTAATATGATAGTTGGTTGACCTAATTTTGCATAAAATAATTTAAACTTTCTCTCAATAATTTAAATTAGCTAAGTCTAATTTTGCATAAAATAATTTAAATTACTCCTAATAATTTAAAGTAGCTAAGCCTAATTATGCATAAATAGTTTAAACTTGACTAAAATTTTAAAGTAGTAAAAAAAAGTAGTCATACTAACTTTAAACGTTTCCGAAAAGTTAAAACTAGGGGAAAATGTTTGAGCGTATCATACCCAAGTCGGATCAGCCAAAATGTCGGTTTTGAGCCGTCAGAAAGTATACTCTCCAACTGGCTTCAAACCGTTCAAGTGAGATGATAAAATGAAATGAGGGACAGGGAGGCCAACTCCCCTCGATAATATTAAATTTTAAATAAAATATTAAAAAAATTATTAAAAAGTAAATAATTACGAGGTTTTAGGGCATAAATCCCGACAATCTCCCACTTACACTAAAGCTAGTGAGACATGTGTCCTAGAGCATACTCTATACCGAACACGTTCTCCCACTTACCCTAAAGAAAATAAGACATGTCTCGTAATCCTAGACATTCTAGGTAACCCTCAAACACTTTAGCTTGGAGAGTCTTTTTATATAATCAAAATGACTGTCCTTACAAGTCATTTTGGTCGCTTCCTCTCGAAATCATACCCTAAACATTGGTGTTTTATAATTTTCTTAATATTAGTCTTTGTATGATTATTATCGTAATAAAAAGCGACCGAGTAAATCATATCTGAAACACCAAAAAATGTTTAAGAAATTTTTATATATTTGAAACACAATATGCAAAAATGATATAGAGAATAATAATAATATAATATCAACCACTTGACGCTCATTCGATGCATCCACTATGGTTNAAACACAATATGCAAAAATGATATAGAGAATAATAATAATATAATATCAACCACTTGACGCTCATTCGATGCATCCACTATGGTTATTTCATATCCTCCTTTTCCTTTTCGTATTATTTTGCTTACTATACCTGTTGTTGTAGCATTATAAACATTATTATTACTTTTACTCCCGTCGGGATAAATCTGACCCTACCCCTCCCGCCTACGTATATGGGATATTTTAAGAAGTGAACATCTTTCTTCCCGTCAGGATAAATCTGACCCTACCCCTGTTCCCGCCTACGTACATGGGATATTTTAAGAAGTGAACATCTTTCTTCCCGTCAGGATAAATCTGACCCTACCCCTGTTCCCGCCTACGTACATGGGATATTTTAAGAAGTGAACATCTTTCTTCCCGTCAGGATAAATCTGACCCTACCCCTGTTCCCGCCTACGTACATGGGATATTTTAAGAAGTGAACATCTTTCTTCCCGTCAGGATAAATCTGACCCTACCCCTGTTCCCGCCTACGTACATGGGATATTTTAAGAAGTGAACATCTTTCTTCCCGTCAGGATAAATCTGACCCTACCCCTGTTCCCGCCTACGTACATGGGATATTTTAAGAAGTGAACATCTTTCTTCCCGTCAGGATAAATCTGACCCTACCCCTGTTCCCGCCTACGTACATGGGATATTTTAAGAAGTGAACATCTTTCTTCCCGTCAGGATAAATCTGACCCTACCCCTGTTCCCGCCTACGTACATGGGATATTTTAAGAAGTGAACATCTTTCTTCCCGTCAGGATAAATCTGACCCTACCCCTGTTCCCGCCTACGTACATGGGATATTTTAAGAAGTGAACATCTTTCTTCCCGTCAGGATAAATCTGACCCTACCCCTGTTCCCGCCTACGTACATGGGATATTTTAAGAAGTGAACATCTTTCTTCCCGTCAGGATAAATCTGACCCTACCCCTGTTCCCGCCTACGTACATGGGATATTTTAAGAAGTGAACATCTTTCTTCCCGTCAGGATAAATCTGACCCTACCCCTGTTCCCGCCTACGTACATGGGATATTTTAAGAAGTGAACATCTTTCTTCCCGTCAGGATAAATCTGACCCTACCCCTGTTCCCGCCTACGTACATGGGATATTTTAAGAAGTGAACATCTTTCTTCCCGTCAGGATAAATCTGACCCTACCCCTGTTCCCGCCTACGTACATGGGATATTTTAAGAAGTGAACATCTTTCTTCCCGTCAGGATAAATCTGACCCTACCCCTGTTCCCGCCTACGTACATGGGATATTTTAAGAAGTGAACATCTTTCTTCCCGTCAGGATAAATCTGACCCTACCCCTGTTCCCGCCTACGTACATGGGATATTTTAAGAAGTGAACATCTTTCTTCCCGTCAGGATAAATCTGACCCTACCCCTGTTCCCGCCTACGTACATGGGATATTTTAAGAAGTGAACATCTTTCTTCCCGTCAGGATAAATCTGACCCTACCCCTGTTCCCGCCTACGTACATGGGATATTTTAAGAAGTGAACATCTTTCTTCCCGTCAGGATAAATCTGACCCTACCCCTGTTCCCGCCTACGTACATGGGATATTTTAAGAAGTGAACATCTTTCTTCCCGTNTATCTCTAACCAGGAACATGCCCTACCACAAGAATATTTTTTAGTGGGACGATAGCTCTGAAACCCATCTTTTCTTTATTCTCGGGAGAAATACTATCGGGGCTAATTCAAACCCCGAGTAAAATAAGCCTCACACCTTAAACATCTTTAATTAAAATATTATAAGATAAATAAATTATTTTTACAAAAAAAAAAATGTCATGTCCTTTCTAAACATTAATCTTTTCANTTTTCTTTTTGTAGGCGGATACAATCGAGACAAAATTCTCGGAACAAAAAAATTCTCATCGCTCATGTAAGAAGAACTTCCAAACCCGAACGAACAAAAAAAAAATGATAAAATATGAGATGGGTCGTCTTCCCTTCTTCGCCATAGATCTCTTTTTGAAGCTCTTTCTCATCTATTTCCCTTTTTCCCTCAGGGTCTTTAAGATCTTGGTCTATTGAGTATAATCTGTTTCTTGAAAGGTAATTAAACTCTGTTTCTCTCTTGGTTGCTTGATCCTTAATCTCGGTAAATTGTGTGATTTTGTTTCTGGGTTGTTTGTTTTTTTTGGTACATGATTTGGTTTTTGTGGAAATTAATGATTGTTCTTGATATTGCTACGTGGTCTCTCTAATTGTCGGATGATGATGATGATGTTCTGCAATGAACAGAGCTTAACTCCATGGGAAGATTGGTTCTCTCTACTGCTTGTTGGGTTTTTTTTTTTTTTTTTTTTTTTTTTTTTTTTTTTTTTTTTTTNAAATGCCTGTGAGGGAAATCAACAGTAAGGGGGAGTTTATAAGCTTGTGGGTTGTTTGTAGAAATTGTTTTTGCAGCCCATTTAATCACCATGCATTGCTAACGACTCTTCACATATTGTCCATTTTGAGCCTAAGCTCTCGTTGCTTTGTGTTGGGCTTCCCCAAAAAGCCTAACAATCCTCTCCTCGAACAAAGTACACTATAGAGCCTCCTTTGAGACCTATGGAGCCCTCGAACAACCTCCCTTTAATCGAGTCTCGACTCCTTCTCTGGAGTCCTCGAACAAATTACACCCTTTGTTTGACACCTGAGTCACTTGTGACTACACTTTCGAGGCTTATAACTTCTTTGTTCGACATTTGAGGATTCTATTGACGTGCTTAAGTTAAGGGCATGGCTTTGATACCATGTTAGGAATCACGACTCTCCACAATGGTATGATATTGTCCACTTTGAGCATAAGCTCTCGTTGCTTTGCTTTGGGCTTCTCCAAAAGGCCTCATAGCAATAGAGATGTATTCCTTATTTATAAACTCATGATCATTCCCTAAATTAGCTAATGTAGGACTCCCTTCCAACAATCATCTCCTCAAACAAACTACACTATAGAGCCTCTCCTGAGGCCTATGGAGCCCTCGAACAACCTCCCTTTAATCGAGTCTCGACTCCTTCTCTGGAGTCCTCGAACAAATTACACCCTTTGTTCGACACCTGAGTCACTTGTGACTACACTTTCGAGGCTTATAACTTCTTTGTTCGACATTTGAGGATTCTATTGACGTGCTTAAGTTAAGGGCATGGCTTTGATACCATGTTAGGAATCACGACTCTCCACAATGGTATGATATTGTCCACTTTGAGCATAAGCTCTCACAGCTTTGCTTTGGGCTTCCTCAAAAGACCTCATACCAATGGAGATGTATTCCTATTCCGTAAATTAGCCAATGTGGGACTCCCTCCCAACATGCACGGGATTTGGGGCTTGGATGTGATTTATTTTTGTGCCATTAAAGATTTATGTAGCTGTTTTTGCTTAGCTTGTTCAATGAAACATAAGGTCAGGTAGCACGTAAATATAGACTCTTGAACATTTGGACTTCTGTGATTATTGCAGCTTTTGAGAACTTTCTGTAATGACTTGAAATTTATCAGTAGAAAGGTTTGGACATTACTTGAACCGGTTTGAATAATGAAAGAACATGAGGAGATCCTGTAACGACCCAAGTCTACTGCTAGCAGATATTGTCCTTTTTAGGTTTTCTCTTTCGGGTTTCCCCTCAAGACTTTAAAACGCGCCTTATAAAGGGTGTTTTGTTCTCCTCTCCAACCAATTTGGGACATCACAGATCTACTGATTTTGGGGAAATTTTACTTCGATCGACGATCACTCTCTTAATGTGCATCGAGTTTGTTTTAGACGAGCTCGGTGGTTCTGATGGTCTCTGTCTTGTAAAGATTCTGTATGATAGATTATATGTACTGTTTATCTGTGTAGTGCATATGATTTGATTATTCCATTTGTTGTTCTTCTTTTCAAAAGCTGTCGGATGGATCAGCACGGGCATTGCCAGTCTCCATCCATGGGAGCGGTAGGCAGCGGAGGTCAGATAGCGTATGGTAGCAGCATGTACCATCCCAGCCAAATGACTGTCGGCCCGACATCTGGAGCTCAGTCTACTAGTCAGCCAAGTGGAGCTCAGCTTGCTCAACATCAGCTTGCTTATCAGCATATCCACCAGCAGCAGCAACAACAGCTTCAACAACAGCTCCAGGCTTTTTGGTCAAATCAATACCAAGAGATTGAGAGAGTAATAGACTTCAAGAACCATAGTCTTCCCTTAGCAAGGATCAAGAAGATCATGAAGGCTGACGAAGACGTGCGAATGATATCAGCCGAGGCACCTGTTTTATTCGCTAGAGCATGTGAAATGTTCATCCTAGAATTGACTTTACGGTCATGGAATCATACCGAAGAGAACAAGCGTAGGACACTGCAAAAGAATGACATTGCTGCAGCTATCACAAGAACTGATATCTTCGACTTTCTGGTTGATATCGTGCCAAGGGAGGATCTGAAAGATGAAGCACTCACGTCGATTCCAAGAGGCTCAATAACGGTCGGGGGCCCCGGAGATGCACTTCCTTACTATATGTCGTCTCAGCACGCATCTCAGGTTGGGACACCAGGAATGATTATGGGCAAGCCCGTGATGGACCCGGGTAGTTATACTCAACAATCACACCCTTACATGCCTCCACAAATGTGGCAGCACGGCCAAGATCGAACCCCGACCGATCAATAGTAGCTTGCAGCGCCGAGGTGAAGGAGAACCGTACGTCTCTCTGTCCTTTTCGTGCTGGTACGTATATATATGCTTCATTATGTCTACTAGCTTCAAGTAAATTTCATGTTTTTGTGTTTAGATTCTCTTTAGTCTTCTGTAATTATGATGTCCCACGTTGGTTGGGGAGGAGAACAAACCACCATTTATAAGGGTGAGGAAACCTTCCCCTAGCAGACGCGTTTTAAAGCCTTGAGGGGAAGCCCGAAAGGGAAAGCCCAAAGAGGACAATATCTGCTAGCAGTGGGCCGAGGTCGTTACAGTAACGCACGTTTTAGTGAAAACACTGGCTTGTAAAATGCATTATGAGTATATTATCTTCAATCATATATACAGCTTACAGTTCTTCAATCTCTATTTGTGTTTGCATATCTTAGACTATGGATTTGTAGATCCTATGAACTACATAAACAGTGATCACAAACACACAAATCAATGTCGACCCCGAACTATATAAGCTTGCTACCGCAACGAAGATTCATTCCTTATAAAAATTCGTCCCGAACTATCCAAACTTTGGCTTCTCAACTCTAGGCTACACAACTTCAAACTTTTCGAACTCGAGAACCGAACACCTTCATGAATCGCCTCGTAGTTTGATTTTAGATTTCCATTTGGCCTATACTCACCATTTTCGTGTCAATTGTTGTGAATGGAGTCTGCTCCGAAGCAAGCTCACATTGATTCCGAACCACACACACACACACAACAGACTGACTGGAGAATTTACATAGAAGAGCGTCATACTTTATGTAGATATTTCGCTTGACGAGAGTCGATAATCTTGATTGAGCTTGAAAAAGTCTTCGTATTTTGTTCATCCTTCAATTCTTAAGCGGAAATAATCATTTAAAAACATCTTCATGAAACTATGTCATAGACTTGCATGTTTAAATAACGATCGAAATGTTAAAATAAATAAAAATGAAACAGTAAAGCCCTATACTAACCTAAAGTCTACGAAATTAAATACGACTACCCTATGCATGTGCCATGGTCTTTCATTGTGATGTTGTAGTCAGTCGTACAGGGATGCCTTACTTTTATCTGAAATATAGAAGTAGCACATGACTTGAGTATTTTAAGAAATACTCAGTAATTGACCCCACTGTTGGGGTCGGGAATGCAAACACATGCAAAACATGATTAGAGACCTATTATTTAAATTTTAAGAAATACTCAGTAAGTGACCCCACTGTTGGGGTCGGGAATGCAAACACATGCAAAACAAGATTAGAGACCTATTATTTAAAACCATCATAGAGGTGGCCTTCAGTCCAGACAAAATTGGATGTGCAGTACTTTCCTAAACCCCAAACCAGTAAAGCCTTATACTAACCTAAAGTCTACGAATTAAATACGACTACCCTATGCTTGTGTCATGGTCTTTAATTGTGATGTTGTCATCAGCCGTACAGGGATGCCTCAATTTTACCTGAAATATAGAAGTAGCACATGACTTGAGTATTTTAAGAAATACTCAGTAAATGACCCCACTGTTGGGGTCGAGGATGCAAACACATGCAAAACATGATTAGAGACCTATTATTTAAAACCATCATAGAGGTGGCCTCCAGTCCAGACAAAATTGGATGTGCAGTACTTTCCTAAACCCCAAACCAGTAAAGCCTTATACTAACCTAAAGTCTATGAAATTAAATACGACTACCCTATGCATGTTCCATGGTCTTTAATTGTGATGCTTTCGTCAGTCAGGGATGCCTTACTTTTACCTGAAATATAAAAGTACCACATGACTTGAGTATTTTAAGAAATACTCAGTAATTGACCCCACTGTTGGGGGTCGGGAATGCAAACACATGCAAAACATGATTAGAGACCTATTATTTAAAACCATCATAGAGGTGGCCTCCAGTCCAGACAAAATTGGATGTGTAGTACTTTCCTACACACGATCCACACGTGCGAACCCATATAAAAAGAAATGTAGATTTCTTTTTCTTTCTTGCTACTTAATGTTATATTATAAGAATAGCTTCTGTTTGATTCAAAATAAAATACATGAACACTTCAGTTTGACTAGTGTATCGATGTTGGACATGTGTCGGACACTTGAACACCCGTACGAGTTCAACCCAAGGCCGCCGCTAACAAATATTGTCCTATTTGGGCTTTTCCTTTCGGGTTTCCCCTCAAGGTTTTTAAAATGCGTCTACTAGGAAGAGGTTTCCACACTCTTATAAAGAATACTCCGTTCCCCTTTCCAACCGATGTGGGATCTCACAATCCACGTCCCTTCGGGGCTCAACATCCTTGTTGGCACTCGTTCCCCTCTCCAATCGATGTGGGATCTCACAATCCACCCCCTTTAGGGCCCAGATCCCACATCGTTTATAAAGGGGAACAGAGCATTCTTTATAAGGGTGTGGAAACCTCTTTCTAGCAGATGCGTTTTAAAATCTTGAAGGGAAGCCCGGAAGGAAAAGTGCAAAGAGGACAATATTTGCTAACGGTGAGCTTTAGCATGTTTCATGGTATATAACAGCTAATGATATGAATGAGGATTGTGATAGTGGCTGCATTGGGGAAGACAATGACAGACAAAGGCGAGGTCATCAACTTCTTGTTTTGTGGATGAAAATGAAGAACAAAAAAGTAATGATTGTTGTCTCTAGTTTTGTCTAGAGTATCGGTTTACTACCATTGATCTTGTCGAGATAATAGAAGGACGAATTTTGATCGGGAAATTCCGACGTAAGTGTTTCATGTTTCGAGTCGAATCAAGCATGGTTGTTGAGTCTATGGAAAGAAGTAACAAGAATTGGTAAACTCCTCATACACCGACACGTGCATCTCCGTTCGAAAGATCCCACCTATCTTTCCTAGAAACCCTTGTTTATTCATTTCGTATTCATTTCGTTCGAAAGCGGTTGAAAGTTTGATTCGGTTGCTTAACGTAGAGGAAATTCGGTTACCTCGGGATCTGATTGGCCATGATGTTGGGTAATTATCATGCTTCTGATTTACTTGTCAAAAGCTATGGATATGACGAAAATGTTTACAATCTCGCCGTTATTACTCGGGTGGTGAAATCTTACAGGAGAATGATTGTAACACCCCAAGCCCACCGCTAGCAGATATTGTCCGTTTTGGCCCGTCACGTATAGTCGTCAGCCTCACGGTTTTAAAACACGTCTACTAGAGCAATCGAGATATTGTCTGTTTTGGCCCGTCACGTATACACGTACATGTTGGCCCGTCACGTACACCCTTCGTTCTCCTCTCCAACCAATGTGGCATCTCACACGGGTGGATAGAGCAATCGAGATTCACCTGAAGGTAAGGAAAGTCCCGTTTATATATCGCTCGGGAAATGGTAAGTTTCATCTGAAGGTCGATTTTTTAGTGATATTAACATGAATTTTTTCGAAGTTTGCAGGCACATTATGAAGAACGAGCATTTGGATCGAGTTACCGAAAAACAGAAAGCCGGGTTGTGACGACGAGTACGCAAAACGAGATAAATCCGATGAAAAGGGAGGTTGAGACAATGAAAGGGCAGCATAATGACATTCAAACCTTGCCAGCGTACGGGAACGATGACAAGTTTGGAAGCTTTTGTCTTGCTCCACTGTCGATTTGAACACATGTGCAGCCTTTTCTAGAAGACATTCTTTGTTTTATCGCATGTTGTCGTGCATACGGTCCTGTCAAACCAAGACAGAAACATTCTGGTATGTTGCAGCTCTTACCTTATCTTGCACAGCATAAATTTCTTTGCTGGCATTCAAATACAATGCATTAACAGCTTGGCCAGCTGTTAATGAGCTGAACCAAACACCAAACGTTTGAAATTTACAGCTTAAACATTGAAAGAAAACACTGTCATATCTCTAATCTAATCCTATATATACACCGAACGAGAGAGAGCTTCGGTTTGTAACCCGACTCTTGAGCGTTTTACTGAAACTTACATAACTTTTGGACAGGTTTTTGGATCATTGGACAAATTCGAGTCGAGTTTTCCCTTTCTTACAAAAGGTCTAACGATCTCGGAGTCTCGAGGCTTGGATGATCCAACATGTGGGAGGATCGATATGAAGGATAAAGAAGAGCTTATTAGTAGGATTTATGGAGGTGGTAACTATTGGCCATATCGGATGAAGTTGTCGACGGATCGGTTACGTTGGGATAGTCTCAAGATCTCGGAAGGCACGGAATTCGAGGAAATGATGTTGAGGAATATGAATGAAGGAAGCTATAGAGATTTGAATGAGATGATCCCTATTGAAATATCAATCTTTGATGTTGATATTTGTGAGACTTATAAGGTAAAGTTGGTGAAAAAAGAGGCATTTTGGTTTGAACCATTGCCTTTGGTTGGTGAGAAGTCGAAGAAATATCAATCTTCGTTTGTTTATTCGATCGAGCCGTTTCGACACATCGTAAAGAAACGGGGTCTTGATTATGGACAAGAGATCGGTTTGCGTTGGTCAGGTAGCAAAACGATTGATCGGTTCGATTTTTCGGTTTTGTCTTCTTCGAGGTTGAGCTTATACAACTTGAACTGAATTTTGGTGGTAGGAGCTTTCATGTTACTTGCTTAGATTTAGTATGTGGGATGTCTTAGGAATTAAGATTTTTGTGGAGTGATTCCGTAAAAACGAGATTGTCACGGTATGTATGATTACTATGCACGAAATTTTTTATTTAAAATAGTTCGTAAATAATGTCGTGGACTTAAATATTTGTAAAAACCCATTTCAATTAAAAATAAATATAAAAAAAAAATAGCGGAAATTAAATGGCACGTTAAAAAACAATGAAAATATCATAATTTGACTTAAGGGCTACCGTTTACACATAAACACAACTGTCCTAGCTTCGGTTCCATGATCTTTATAGCGATGCTATCATTTGTACAAGGGTGTCTTACCTTTTTACCTAAAAAAAGAGGCAGCATGTGACTTGAGTATTTAAAATTACTCATTAAGGGCTTCACTTTTCGGGGGTAGAGTTGGATATGTAGTACTTTCTTATACACGGCCCACACACACGCATATGGACCCACCAGGCTAGTGCACGCTCATATACGTACCTCCTAGGCCTGGCTCGTCAGACTAGGGCACAGTTTCACCACTGGACGCTACGAAAGAAAATGACCCACATAATATCATGGTGAACATAAATATTGTAAGGTACGTGTAACACCCCAAAAATAAAGGAAAGCTACCTATGCAAGATCGAAAGGATCCAAGGAAGGAAATTATAAGGATTAAGCAAGGAAAGGGGTCTTAGTAAGTTATTTCTATACCCTAAGAAGTAATCTGAAGGACTTAAGACATTTGGAGAAGGATGGAGAATGAAAGCTTAAGCGAAAAGGACGAAAAGGTCTTTTTACCAATTATCAAGGATCTTTCAGGATTTTTAATTCCTTATCTAGAAGGAATTTCAAGATGCTAAAGAAGGAAAAAATGACCAAAAAGGGATGAAGACTTTTTAGGAAAACTATGGATTTTTTAGAAAATAATAATAAAATATTCGGAAAGTGACAAATTACCAAAATACCCTTGAAGTTAAGGATAATTACGAATGTGCCATTCTGCTAAAAAATCATAACCTTCACAGTGCCTTCTGCACAAAATCCTTCGAATCTTGACTCTTAGTCGTTGGATCTCCTCCAAACTTGTATATATTCTAGAACACTCATGGATTGTCACATCCAACGGCTAGGATTCAAAACCAAAGTCGGTGAGGCTCTGATCGGAGTAGATATTTTCGATGGATTTTTCAGAAAATCCAATCGAGACAATTCACAACGATTCTTGAGCTCTCAATGTCGGTTTAAGTTTCTCTTATAAATTCTGAAGTTGGGGCAATAGTTTGGATCAAGAATCGAGCAAGGTCGAGCTCCCAGTCGTTGGAAATAAGCGTTTATATTTTGGGTCTCCTACTCTCGGGTTTCTTCCAAATTCGAGAGCAATTCTCCACCATTTCCATTCAAACTTGTTCTCATAGCTTCTAAACAAGATTACCCACAAGTTCTATGAAGGAATAGAGTCTTGAAAATGCCCAGAAACCATTCCCCCATCCAATCCGCGATTAAAGAGCTTCAAGGAAAACTCAAAATTCCAATCCGAGGATACACAAGAATTCGCCGATGAAGAACGATCCCAATAAGTTTGTGCACCTCGAAAGAATGTTCCCATAGAAGACCAAGAAGAGAAATAACCTCAGGAACGTGCCCAATTGAAGAATATCTGTTTTGGGTTCAAATTGGGGGTAAATGTCGAATTTCTATCTACGACCTCTTTTCCTTCAAATTAAGGACTCCTTTAGCTTCATAGGAAGAAGTCGAGTAACTTTGCTGAAGGAATCAAGAGCTAAAACGTCGTAGAAGATACCCAAGAGATAAAAAATCGGAGGTGTCGGGTAACTTGCAGACCGAGAGTGGTTTCTCAAAATTAAGATCCCACACTCAAAGTCGTTCCTCCAAACCAATTTCTTTATCTTAAGAGAAGAATAAGGAAGAGGTTTTGTGAAGAAATCGGGCCTCGAAAACTCCTAGAATCGGCTAGCCAATAAGAATTTCTCTATTTTTACTCCAGCGAGAAATCATATTTTGGACGAATTTTGGAAGCGAACATCTTAGGCTACAATCCACGAAAAGGTACGAAAGCAATCCCTAGCTCTTCCTTGTAACACCATCTTTAAGTTTCATGAAGAAATCAAGGGAAGAAACGACATGATCGGAGCTGAGGAGGGCGAGTTTCAAACGGTGGTGCTATATGCCAGCCGCGTCTTCTTCCCGTCTGGAGGAAGAAGACGATGATGTGGCCGCTTCAATTGAACCGACCATGTCAACACAAAACTTGACCTTCCCTTGGATTTTCTCAATTTTAACCCCTTTCTAAACCGTTTCTCATGAAAAACTTTATGGTTCCAGAAAGTAGACACAATGAGGAGTCTGTGAAAGGAAATTTGAGGTAATTAGGATACCGAAAGCTCAAGAACGGAGGTCTCAAACGTCGACAACGAGGTAAGTAGCCACCTTGGACTTTTTGTTAAGACATACTTGTAGGAATCGCTTGGATTTCCATATGAACCCTAAACCAAGTAGGAACTATGGATACATGAAAGAAAAACCCTAGGAACCGTGAGTTAAGGCCTTGAATCGAACAAATAACTCGGGATTTAGGTAACGTTAAAATAACCAATTAGATGAACTCCGCTGCCTATGAAATTTTAATAGTGAGTATATTATAGCATTTTGAGATTAAATGTGAAATTTGGTGCTTATTGGATAAGGATAAGTAGGTAAACCAAGAAATAGTGCAAAATGACCATAATGCCCCTAAGGAAGACTACCTACGGTTCATGACCTAGATGACCTCCAAATTCTATGAAACTCTGTAGTAGATCTTATTTTATGATTTTTTATGATATGGTGAAGTTTGAAAGTCATTGGAATACGTTAAGTAGCAAAACTAAGAATTATGAGTAAAATGACCAAAATGCCCTTAGGACTACTTATGGAAATTCAAGGTCTATACGTGCTCCAAATGATTTGCTACTTCTTATGAAGTCGATTATGAAGAACATGAAGATATGTTTGAGGTCTCAAGTTGATTGGAGCAAGTTTAGAACCTAAACCAAGTTAGGACCCAAGAAACACCTAAAGGAAACGCCACAAGTATCAAGACTCTTGAACACTCTAAAGAACTCCCTAGTAATCTATGATCTTCTAGAACAACTTACGCTAAGATGGGTTCATATGGTTACAAGTATAAGATACGACTTATGCCTCAAGGAATTAAGAACCTTAGAAACTTACAAGATTAAGAACCAAGAACTACCCAAGTAAGAAGAATGCTAGGTACCACTCAAGGACGAAGGACCAAGGTCCCCGAACTCAGAAACTCAAGAATGCTAGGTAAATCTCTAGTCATGTCCAAAGTGACCCATGACCTCCCACCAAGCGGTGCACAAGAATTCCTCTTCTAGGTGGGATGCCCTGCACCATATTTCCTTTGTAGGATGTCATGCCTCAAGTTTCCCTCACCTAGAAGAGATGCCCTGCAGACTTGCAGGATGCCATATGTTCAAGTATGCACCAAACAAGTGACCTTTATGGTCTATCAAGGGGAGTAGTCTAAGGTCACATAGGAATAAGAAGAGAGCAAGTTACCTTAGCCACAAATCAAGAACCTCCTAAGACTCCCACAGTACAACATGCTCATGACTTAGACTACGCTGCTTGGAACGCATGAAGTCTTGAGTGTAGGTAAGTAGACTGTATTATAGGGCAAGCCCTTGATGCAGTATTAAGACTACATTGCTTGGAACGTAAGAAACCTTGGATGTAGGTTTTCAGACTATGCCACTTGGAATGCATGAAACCTTGGGCATAGGTTAAGCAGACTGTATCGAAAGGCAAGCCCTAAGATGCGGTAAGACTACGTCGCTTGGAACGCATGAAGCCTTGAACGTAGGTTAAGGCTGTGTCGCTTGGAACGCATGAAGCCTTGGACATAGGATTTTCAGGTGCATGTCTAGTGCCATAAATCCTAGGGGGAGTGTCTTGGAGAACAAACCAAGAACAGAACAAGAACCTGGATCAAGATCTTAGTTCTAAGGACAAGAACCAGGAACAAAGGACCAAGAACCAAGAACAAAAACCATAGTACTAAGGCCCTTAAAGTAAAACCAAGGTCCTCAAGAAAGATCAAGATAAGAACCCAAAGCCAAGAACAAGAATTAGAGGGCCTAAATAGTTACAACAAGAACAAGACAACATCAAAGAATGTGGTAACCTAGCATATCAAGGACACGATTAAGAGCCTACTACTTACTGAGTCTTGTACTCATTCCTTATTCTCCATTTTTTTCCAGGTGATAAGGAGCTGGTCGAGGTCGGGAGCAGACTCTGGAGCAGGTGCCATAGACTAACCTCACCCGTCATCCTCAACCCTTTTGTCTTAAAGTGTTTTGTGTTCGTTCCTTGTTTTGTATTCTAACTATTATTTTGTGTTTTAACTAGTATGCTGTGTTTTGAATACTTACGTATAAACTCTATTTTGATATAATGTTTTAAATTTCTTTGTTTTATTTTGCGAAAAATTTATCCAACTTTTTAAGTCATCGAGTCAGCTTGGTCCTACAGTACGTGTTCGTACTGAACATATTAGAAAAGTATTTGATGCACGTATCATACAATCATAAAAGCACGACATGTGCAGATGCCATAGGACACACATCATCTAATCAAGCCAACAGTAAAACCATTTACTTGGTTTCGTGAGACGTTAGTTTAAAGCTACTCATTGAAATCTCATTCTACCCTAAACCTAATTTGCATATATCTCCAAATAATTTAAATTAGCTAAAAAGTAGCAATACTAACTTTAAGCGTCTCGTGTCAAGAATGCCTCCCAACGAGTCAAAAATTGTAGAAAATGGTCCAGATGTATCAGTCCCGAGTCCAATGAATCGACCTCAAAAGGGTATAAAAATATCAAACTCAAGCCAAATCAACGAAGAGGTCAAGCTGGAGGTGTCAAAAAAATGTCTAATTGATTATGAATCAGCCAAATGAGATGAAACGGAGCAATTGTTGTGACTCATTTGGCCAGAAATTTCCTTTCTGGGACGACCTTTTATATTTTTATTTATTTATTATTATTATTCTTAGATTGAGTGTAAATATTATTTGAATTTTTTTCAATTTAAATTCGAACGGGAAGTGCTGTTTCTAATGGCGGAGGGGTGAGTAACGCGTAAAAACCTGCCCTTGAGAGGGGAACAACAGCTGGAAACGACTGCTAATACCCCGTACGCTAAGAAGGAAGAGGAGGAATCCGCCCGAGGAGGAGCTCGCGTCTGATTAGCTAGTTGGTGAGGCAATAGCTTACCAAGCTCATGATCAGTAGCTGGTCCGAGAGGATGATCAGCCTTATATATTATTTATGGAATATATCTTAGATATTATATCTCAATATTCTCTCCTTTATGATTTGATTTATAGTATATTTTATTTTATTCTCAATATTTAATTATTTTATATTTTCCTTATTTGTACGCATTAGTTGTTAGCTTGTATCTTATTTGAGGATATGAATATCAATGAGAATACACACCTTCCATCAAATTCTATTTCTCATTCTTAACCTGAGGCAATAGCTTACCAAGCCGATGATCAGTAGCTGGTCCGGGAGGATGATCAGTCACAAGGTTCAAGTGTATTTTTATTCCTCCCGATAAAAAATACTTTTTAAATTTTTATGGGTTGGGTTGTGAAAAGTTTCGTTTTTCAACCCGAAAAATGTGTTTGTTTGTGAACTTTTAATATATTTTATCTAAAATTGTATCCGAATAATTATAAATTGTGGATAAATAAAACTGACAAAAAAAAATGAGGAATCCGCCCGAGGAGGAGCTCGCGTCTGATTAGCTAGTTGGTGAGGCAATAGCTTACCAAGCTCATGATCAGTAGCTGGTCCGAGAGGATGATCAGCCTTATATATTATTTATGGAATATATCTTAGATATTATATCTCAATATTCTCTCCTTTATGATTTGATTTATAGTATATTTTATTTTATTCTCAATATTTAATTATTTTATATTTTCCTTATTTGTACGCATTAGTTGTTAGCTTGTATCTTATTTGAGGATATGAATATCAATGAGAATACACACCTTCCATCAAATTCTATTTCTCATTCTTAACCTGAGGCAATAGCTTACCAAGCCGATGATCAGTAGCTGGTCCGGGAGGATGATCAGTCACAAGGTTCAAGTGTATTTTTATTCCTCCCGATAAAAAATACTTTTTAAATTTTTATGGGTTGGGTTGTGAAAAGTTTCGTTTTTCAACCCGAAAAATGTGTTTGTTTGTGAACTTTTAATATATTTTATCTAAAATTGTATCCGAATAATTATAAATTGTGGATAAATAAAACTGACAAAAAAAAAAAAAAGATTGACAACCCAATCTGAAAATAGAGGGTTGGGTTGTGAAAAGTTTAGTATAGGGTTTCGTTTTCCAACCCGAAAATGTGTTTGTGAACTTTTTAATATATTTTATCTAAGATTGTATCCGAATTATTATAAATGGTGGATAAATAAAATTGAAATTTTTTTTGACAACCCAACCCGAGAATAGAGGGTTCGGTTGTGAAAAGTTTCGTTTTCCAACCCGAAAATGTGTTTGTTTGTGAACTTTTAATATATTTTTATCTAAGATTATACCAGAATTATAAATTGTGGATAAATAAAACTGACCAAAACAAATTTGACAACCCAACCGAAAATAGAGGGTTGGTTGTGAAAAGGTTCGTATTGGGTTGGATTACCAATCCAACCAACCCGAACCAACCCGAACCGTTGGGTTAGGTCAAAAAAAAAATTCCTCGATCCAACCAACCTGGCCCATCTACACCCCTAGAATTCCTAGAATTGTTATTGAAAATTTTAAAAGTTTAATAGTATTTTTTATTTATTTATTAATTTAACATTTTATTTTCATAGAATCCGTTATTTTCAAATATAATTTTTGGGCATTTCAGTAACCATTTTTTTAATTCAGCTCTCTTCCTCTTTCATTGTTCTGGTCTTCTCTGCAATTTCCAGCCATTATTAGGGTTTTCGGAGTGGATTTGGATCAGGGAGACCGATCTCAGGTCTTGCAATGGCTGTGCAGGATCATGGAGCTTTCATAGAGAAATTCATCCTGCAACAGAGCTCCCCGTCCGATCCACTTCCCTTGACTGGCCTCACTTTCGCTGTTAAAGACATGTAAGTTTCCGATTCTTTACTCTTTGGTGATTAACAGGTTGTGAAATCTGAAATATCTGTATGAGTATTCTTGATAGAATCAAAAGATTTCATGAAGGTTTTGGTGATAACAGGTTTTGAAATCTTGTAGATATTGGTTTTAGATCGCAACTGGTTGTTAGTGTGTGCAAGTCGAAGCATAGTTCGATAAAATAATTCTTGGTTCTGTGTTTATATTAGTATCTTGGTCCTTGAATTATCAACGTAACAGTTTTTCTACATGAAATTGGGGTATTGAAGTCAAACCTCTCACATTGGTATTTGAACCAAACAGATTTGATATGGAGGGATATGTAACTGGTTTTGGAAATCCTGAATGGCTAAGGACTCACCCACCTGCCAATCAAACAGCGCCAGCCGTGTTGGCTATCCTAAGAGGAGGAGCCACTTGCATCGGCAAGACTATCATGGATGAAATGGCCTTCAGGTAACAAGAAAACGTACCCTTTACCTTTTTTCCCGTTAGCTTTCATTTTTTTCAATTGATAACAAACAAACAATCCATAAGCTTTGCCACTTGGGATACAGGGGATAATAATTATTCTTATGACCTGCACGTCAATTCTATAATTGTGTTAAGATTGTGGGCTAAAAAACTTGACGAGAAAGTTTAGTGATTCTATAATTCTATAATTGTTAGTGGTTCTTGACGAGAAAGTTTAGGAAGCTAGTTAGTGTTTTCTCCCCTATAAATAGATACATACAACAACAAACAGAATTGAAAACCTAAACAGAATTGAAAAAAGTGCTTAATGTTTCTTTGTTCCAAAACATCTCACCCCTCAAATTTTTTCTTTGCTTCTTTTATTTGTTTTGACATATTGTGATTGTGGGTCAATTCCAACAAAGACTTAATTCTTATCATTCTTTTTCAATCAGACAGCTCTGCATTAAAATTGGTTAAAACATGAACGTGAACCAATTGATTTTTATCAGGTTTCTAAATGGTAATTGAAATGCTTTGACCAAATCATTCATCCGAACACGCAGGCTTTTGAGTGAGTCTTTATATTAGTGGAATCACTAATTTGATAATCATATTTTGTCAGTATAAGTGGGGAAAACTTTCATTATGGCACACCCCGAAACCCATATGCATCAGATCGTATACCTGGAGGATCTTCCAGCGGCTCTGCTGTTGCTGTTGGTGCAAAGCTTGTGGATTTCTCCTTAGGCAAGTTCTTAGTTCCAAGACGTTGAATAATTTGTGATTCCATGCCTTGTACTGGGTAAAACATTGTAAAAGACCTTACCTAGATTTGTAGGAACCGATACTGGAGGTAGCGTAAGAGTGCCTGCTTCTTATTGTGGAATTCTTGGATTCCGGCCTTCACATGGTGTGGTCTCTACATCTGGAGTAATACCCATGACGCAGAGCTTCGATACAGTAGGTAATGTGTAATGTCTCATTGTCACTTTGTCCACCTCTTCTTTTCTAGATTTTTTTTCTACTAAGGCCCTTTGGTAATTGTCATGCAAAGTTGTTATTGTTTNAGCCAATTGATTTTTATCAGGTTTCTAATTGGTAATTTAAATGCTTTGACCAAATCATTCATCCGAACACGCAGGCTTTTGAGTGAGTTTTTATATTAGTGGAATCACTAATTTGATAATCATATTTTGTCAGTATAAGTGGGGAAAACTTTCATTATGGCACACCCCGAAACCCATATGCATCAGATCGTATACCTGGAGGATCTTCCAGCGGCTCTGCTGTTGCTGTTGGTGCAAAGCTTGTGGATTTCTCCTTAGGCAAGTTCTTAGTTCCAAGACGTTGAATAATTTGTGATTCCATGCCTTGTACTGGGTAAAACATTGTAAAAGACCTTACCTAGATTTGTAGGAACCGATACTGGAGGTAGCGTAAGAGTGCCTGCTTCTTATTGTGGAATTCTTGGATTCCGGCCTTCACATGGTGTGGTCTCTACATCTGGAGTAATACCCATGACGCAGAGCTTCGATACAGTAGGTAATGTGTAATGTCTCATTGTCACTTTGTCCACCTCTTCTTTTCTAGATTTTTTTTCTACTAAGGCCCTTTGGTAATTGTCATGCAAAGTTGTTATTGTTTCCTTTTTCTCTTCACTTATTACTTTTAAATTTTATAAGTAAAAGGTCCTTTGACTAATATTTGTGAAAATCCAATACTGCATAATTTGTTGAAGATTGTTGGGAGAGGAGTCCCACATCGCTAATTAATGAGTTGATTATGGGTCCCACATCGGCTAATTAATGAGTTGATTATGGGTCCCACATCGGCTAATTAATGAGTTGATTATGGGTCCCACATCGGCTAATTAATGAGTTGATTATGGGTCCCACATCGGCTAATTAATGAGTTGATATACCCAGGGTGTAGCCGATTAATTACTCAACTAATACCCATTATAAAAATAAGGAATACATCGGTACGAGACCTTTTGAGGAAACCAAAGCAAAACCATGTCAATAGAATCCTCAAATGTTGAACAAAGAAGTTGTGAGCCTCGAAGGTGTAGTAAAAAAGTTACTCAAGTGTCGAACAAAGGTGTTCTTTGTTTGAAGGCTCCAAAGAAGGAGTCAAGCCTCAATTAAGGGGAGGTTGTTCGAGAGCTCCATGACCCTCAGGGGAGACTCTATGGTGTACTTTGTTCGAGAGGAGGATTGTTGGGTGAGGAGTCTCACATCGGCTAATTTAGGAGTTGATTAGGTTTATAACTCTATGGTGTACTTTGTTCGAGAGGAGGATTGTTGGGTGAGGAGTCTCACATCGGCTAATTTAGGAGTTGATTAGGTTTATGACTCTATGGTGTACTTTGTTCGAGAGGAGGATTGTTGGGTGAGGAGTCTCACATCGGCTAATTTAGGAGTTGATTAGGTTTATAACTCTATGGTGTACTTTGTTCGAGAGGAGGATTGTTGGGTGAGGAGTCTCACATCGGCTAATTTAGGAGTTGATTAGGTTTATAAAGGAATACATCTCCATTGGTATGAGGCCTTTTCGAGAAACCAAAAGCAAAACCATGAGAGCTTATGATCAAAGTGGACAATATAATACCAATAATACCATGGTGGAGAGTAGTGGTTTCTAACATAATTTTCATTATAATCATCACATCATTGTTATGATGATGGCTATGTTTCTCATGATTTTGCATATAGATGATCGATATGATGTTGATTGGTAGCAGAGCCATTGGTTGCTTATAAATAGAATAGAGCCCATAGCTCAAAAAATATTATCTTTTGGAACATGTCATCTCTTTCCTTCAACATTAACCATGATCCTGCCATGTTAAAAAGGTGTACATTTCTTTGACCCCATCTTCTCATTTTAGGTTGGTTTGCCATCGATTCTGACGTATTCAAAAGAGTAGGTCGGCTGCTGCTGCAAGTGCCAGAGGTTGAACATTACAAGCCTACACAGGTGCTGATTGCAGAAGATTGTTTCAAGCTCTCAAGCATTCCTAGTGAGCGATTGACACAAGCTTTTGTTAATTCAGTGAAGAAGTTATTTGGTGGTAAGTTTGACACTCAGTAAGTTATTTTGTATTTTGATTAGTAACATGCTTTCATTGAGGATGAATGAAAAAAAATACATGGCATACAAAAAAATAGTTCAGAAAGTGAGGAGCCAAGCTAAAATAAAAAGGGACTCCAATCAAGCATAATAAGGCCTAAAGTGTAGTTATGAAAGTTTTTGAACACCAAGCCGAAAGAGAGATATTAAACCTAACAAGGGGCTAATTCTCCACCCCGAGAACTCATAAAACTGCACAACAATCGGGCAATGAGTATTAGTTATTGCACAGGTTTTGGTCTTGAGGAATGGATATTTGATATTGGTTAGTGAATGAATCAGGACTTGATTTTCTTCTCATTGCTCCAGAGAGAACTCATTTGAGATCTGGCTTCTTATTTGAAATATTTGGACTATAGCCTTTTTGGCACATTCAACAAAAGATCGGTTTAGAGCCAAAGGTTTGCAAGCGGCTAAGAAACACTTCTTTATTGAATTAACAAAAGCCTTTGTTAATTATTTATCTATGAGTGGCCTTTGTAACCAAATATAGTAGGGTTAGATTTATTAAAAAATGACGGGTCTGTGAGACTTGTACATGATTTATTCTTTGCACGATTCATTAATAGTAGAGTATTTATAGGTGGAAGTTATTAATAGTGGAGGATTTGTAGAAGTTATTAGTCGTTATTAACCGTAGAGTATTTATAGGTGAAATGTATTTATAGGTGAAGTGATTAATCTAGGAGAAGTTGTTAGTAGTGGAGAATTTCTAGAAGAGTTACCAGTAGTGGAGCATTTCTAGAAGAGTTACCATAGTGGAGCATTTCTAGAAGAGTTAGTAGTAGTGGAGCATTTCTAAGAGAGTTTCTAGTAGTGGAGCATTTCTAAGAGAGTTTCTAGTAGTGGAGCATTTCTAAGAGAGTTTATTTATTAGTTGTGGATTATTTTTAGGATAAGAAAAAAAAAATATTGTGATTGAAGTACTGTAGTACAAAGACATTCTCCCCTCAGGTTATCATGTTATTTATTTCATTTTTTTTCTATATGGGTTATTAGTTTTTGTGTACTTTGATGAAGGAGCCCAAACTATGTGATTGAATAAATCCTCCTCTATCTNGAAAGTTTTTGAACACCAAGCCGAAAGAGAGATATTAAACCTAACAAGGGGCTAATTCTCCACCCCGAGAACTCATAAAACTGCACAACAATCGGGCAATGAGTATTAGTTATTGCACAGGTTTTGGTCTTGAGGAATGGATATTTGATATTGGTTAGTGAATGAATCAGGACTTGATTTTCTTCTCATTGCTCCAGAGAGAACTCATTTGAGATCTGGCTTCTTATTTGAAATATTTGGACTATAGCCTTTTTGGCACATTCAACAAAAGATCGATTTAGAGACAAAGGTTTGCAAGCGGCTAAGAAACACTTCTTTATTGAATTAACAAAACCCTTTGTTAGTTATTTATCTATGAGTTATCTTTGTAACCAAATATAGTAGGGTTAGATTTATTAAAAAATGACGTGTAAGCTTGACTTGTACATGATTTATTCTTTGCATGATTTATTAATAGTAGAGTATTTATAGGTGAAGTTATTAATCATGGAGCATTTGTAGGAGAAGTTATTAGTAGTGGAACATTTCTAGAAATATTAGTCATGGAACATTTTTAGGAGAAATTACTAGTAGTGGAGCATTTTTAGTAGAAGAATTGTTAGTGCTTCTTCCCTCTAAATAGCCACACAACAAAATTTTTAAAAAATATTGTACTTGAAATCCTGTGGTACAAAGGAACTCTCCCCTTGAGTTATCGTGTTATTTTTTTTCGTTTCTTTTTGTTTCGGTTATTTGTTTCCATGTGCTTAGATCGAGTGTCAAAACCATTATCTAGGATCAGAGCTAGGATGCCGAAACAAATGCTGTCATTGCATAAAGTCATTGGGGGAGATGTGACGACGATACAAAACGAGAAGGAGAGGAGTGTAACGCTTGTTGGATTTCGATAATCAGCGAGGGAAATCCCTTCTTCTCGGTGAGAGGAAATTTTCGACAAAAGGTTGTTGAAAAAAAAAAAAATGCGTAAAAATAACAAAGAGAGAGAGAAAGGCTGATATTCTAAACCGAATGCTGTGGCCACTCTCCTACAAAATTGCCCTCTAAAACTTTTGTGGTTCATTTGACCGAATGCTGTGGCCACTCTCCTACAAAATTGCCCTCTAAAACTTTTGTGGTTCATTTGACATGTTTGTCAAATGAACGGGGTATTCTGAAATCGTGTGATCGTGTGAATCTAAATAAGGAAAAACTAAAAAACTCAGGTTTTATCACAACGCTCACGTACCCCTTGATCTAAATAAGGAAAAACTGAAAAACTCAGGTTTTATCTAACAACGCTCACGTACCTGTTACTCACAAAGAGTAACTATGTAGCGTGATTGATAAAAATGCGTGTTAATTTGTTAGCACATGGCGTGTGGGTCGCCATCAAACATGGTGACAATATTGAGGGAGCATAAGGGGAGCATAAGGACAGGATGACTCTTGTTGCCATCTACCAAACAGTCCCGGAGGATGTCCTTCTCATGTTTGCAGAGAAAGACTCGACAAAGGCAGCATGGGAGACACAGCAAACAATGCATATGGGTGTAGAATGGATCAAGGAAGCAAAAGTGCAGATTTTGATGGGTGATTTCAAGGCTATCTGCATGAAAGACAGCACTTTACCATGAAGTTGACAATGATCGTCAACGGTATCCACTCGTTAAGAGACAAGATGGAGGAGATCTCCGTCATCAAGAAGTTCCTCCAAGCTGTCTNGTATTAAAGCTAGGATGCTGAAACAAATGTTGTCAATGCACAAAGTCACAGGAGGAGGTGTGATGACAATACAAAGCGGAAAAGGAGAGGAGTGTAATGCTCCAGTACCTCTTACTCACGAAGAGTAACTATGTAGCGTGGTCAATAAACATGCATGTTAATTTACAGGAACCTGGCGTGTGAAATGCCATTGAGCATTGTGACGACATCAAGGAACATAAGACAGGACTGACTCTTGTTACCATCTACCAAGCAATCCTAGAGGATGTTCTTCTCATGTCGGCAGAGAAAGACTCGACAAAGGCAACGTGGGAGACACTGCAAACAATGCATGTGGATGTAGAATAAGTCAAGGAAGCAAAAGTGCAGATTTTGATGGGTGATTTCAAGGCTATCCGCATGAAAGACGGTGAGTTGGTGAACGACTTTACCATGAAGTTGACGATGATCGTCAACGATATTCACTCATTAACAGACAAGGTGGAGGAGATCTCCGTCATCAAGAAGTTCCTCCAAGCTGTCTCCGAGATCATACAGATTGTTGCCTCCATTGAGCCGTCAACAACCTTAAGAACATGTCGGTTGAGGAAGTCAACAACCTCAAGAAAAAATATTAACATAATTTGGAGTTCATCTTCTAGATATAAATTTTCCATTGGGATGGATGATTACTTATTTAAGCCTTCAACTACAGGCCATTTTATAAAATAAATTGGCCTTGGGAATACTTGAATTCATCTCTGCTTTCGAATATAAATTTTCAATTGTTATGTACAATTACTAACTTGAGCCTTCAACTGCAGGCAATCTTATAAAACAGATTAGCATCGGGAGTTATGTTGAGGACAAAGTTCCAAGTTTGAAGCATTTCATGATTGAAGAAAACGATGGCTATAAGCATATCATTCCATCCTTGGCTGCTCTTGTAAGGTCTAAGGTATTGCTTCAGAGGTATTGATCTTTGGATGAACTGCTACTCAAATTCTGCGAGATAATTGATTGTGATGTATAATTGTGTTGAATTAAGTAATGATCTTCACCCTCTTTTTATGCTTGTAGGCATGAGTTCAAAAGCAATCACGGAGAATGGGTTAGGTCCTATAGTTCTCATTTGGGCCCAGGAAAATCAGAACGAATATCAGAATACATCAGGGTGGCAACGGATGAAAATACTGATCTAAGTCGCTCCGTTCAAATTGAACTGCGTGTAGCTCTTGCAGCTCTTCTTGAAGTATTATCTCTCTCTCTCTCTCTCTCTCTCTCTCTCACACAATTTACTAAAATTTTAAACTGAAATAATTCCAACTTAAAAATATTTGCATTTTGATTTCTACTGTTAACTTCCGTTGCTTTTTGTGTTGACTAAAAATGTGTTCTACGAGACAAACAAAAAATATTAATGGTAGCTATCTGTAATTTTGTCGGACTTTTTCCTTTTTGGTCAGGATAGGGAGTTAGGGAGTTGGGTAGGCAGAATTTAGTTTAGTTTGTTGAAGATTGTTAGTGGTTTGGGGGTTGATCATGGAGCTTTATTCAAAGTGAACAATATCATATCATTGTGGAGGTCATGATTTCTAACATGGTGTCAGAGTTATGTCCTTAGCTTAGCCATGTCAATAGAATCCTCAAATGTCGAACAAAAAAGTTGAGAGTTTCGAATGTGTAGTCAAAAGTGACTCAAGTGTCGAACCGAAAGTGTACTCAAAAGTGACTCAAGTGTCGAACAAAGGGTTTTCTTTGTTTGAGGGTTCCAGAGAAGGAGTCGAACCTCAATTAAGGGGAGGTTGTTCAAAATTTCCATAGATCTCAGGGGAGGCTCTATGGTGTATTTTGTTCGAGGGGAGTATGGTTGAGAATAGAGTCTCGAAGGTGTAGTCAAAAGTGACTCAAGTGTCTAACAAAGGGTTTTCTTTGTTTGAGGGCTCCAGGGCAGGAGTCGAGTCTCGATTAAGGAGAGGTTGTTCGAAAGCTCCATAGATCTCAGGGGAGGCTCTATGGTGTATTTTGTTCGAAGGAAGAATTGTTGAGAATAGTCTCGAAGGTGTAGTCAAGAGTTCTCAAGTTTCTAACAAAGAGTTTTCTTTGTTTGAGGGCTCCAGAGAAGGAGTCGAGTCTCGATTAAGGGGAGGTTGTTCGAAAGTTCCATAGATCTCAGGGGAGGCTCTATGGTGTACTTTGTTCGAGGGGATGATGGTTGAGATTTGTTGGGGGAGTCCCACCTTAGCTAATTAAGGGAATGATCCTGAGTTTATAAGTAATGAAAAGTAAATACTACTCAAAGTAGACAATATCATACCATCTTAAGAGAGTTGCCGTTATGTATCAGGATTTTGGAGTTCTTGTAATTCCTACAGTCCCAGGCCCCCCTCCGAAACTAAGAACAGACATCTCGGAGCTACACGACTTTCGTGCAAAGGCTTTCAGTTTGCTCTCCATTGCTTCGGTCTCCGGAATCTGCCAGGTTCTCTCTCATTCTTTCTCTCTCACTCTTGAAAGTTAAAGCAACCATATTGATGTATTTCTTGCCACCAACTAATGTGCAGGCTACCATACCTCTAGGACTGTACAACGGCCTTCCTGTGTCTATATCTTTGCTAGCAAAACATGGTTCAGATGGGTTTTTGCTCAATGTTGTTGACACTCTTTACAGCACTCTAAAACAAGAAGTTGAGGCAAGCTACTAAGAAGTTGAGGTATTATCCACTGAATAATTTGAGAGATTTGATTTTTCATCCTTTCATGTATTCTTTGTATGATCATGTATTGTTTGTATGATTATGAATCAAGTTTTCTTTTTCTAGCAAGTTGATTGTGGAATGAAATATTTGATTTCAACGGCTACTAGATATTGTCCTTTTTGGGCTTTCCTTTTCTGGCTTTCCCTTAAGGCTTTAAAACGCGTATGCTAGGGGAAGGTTTCCACACCCTTATAAATGGTGTTTCGCTCTCCTCCCAGATCCACCGTTAGCAGAAAAGCCCAGGCTTTAAAAACGCGTTTGCTAGGGGAAGGTTTCCACGTGTTTGCTAGGGGAAGGTTTCCACACCTTTATAAAGAGTGTTTTGTGCTCTCCTCCCAGATCCACCTAGTAGATATTGTCCTCTTTGGGCTTCTAAGTTTTCCACACCTTTATAAATGGTGTTTTGTGCTCTCCTCCCAGATCCACCGTTAGCAGATATTGTCCTCCTTGGGCTTCCTCTCAAGGCTTTAAAAACGCGTTTACTAGGGGGAGGTTTCCACACCTTTATAAATGGTGTTTTGTTCTCCTCCCCAACCAATGTGGGACATCACAATCCACCCCCTTTCGGGGCCCAACGTCCTCGCTGGCACTTGTTCCTTTCTCCAATCGATGTAGGACTGCTACCAAATCCACCTCCCTTCAGGGCCCAGCATCCTTACTGGCACACTGCCTCGTGTCTACCCCCCTTCAGGGAACAGCGAGAAGGTTGGCACAACGTCCGGTGTCTGGCTCTGATACCATTTGTAACGGCCCAAATCCACCGCTAGCAAATATTGTCCTCTTTGGGCTTTCTCTTCTGGACTTCCCCCAAGACTTTAAAACAAGTTTGATAGTGGAAGGTTTCTACACCACCTTATAAATGATGTTTTGTTCTCCTCCCCAATCAATGTGTGACATCACAGTATTGGGGCGTACATTGAACTCGACAACCCGAACCGACTCAACCTGAATTATAGGAGTTGGGTTGGGTTATATAACCTTTCGAGTTGGCTGGGTTAGTTTTCTGGAACTGAATATAGCATTTCAAGTTGAATTGGGTTAGTTTTCTCGGACGGAATGTGTGACGACCTGAATTTTAGGAAAATAGGTTTATAATCGTAAGAAATCAAATTGAAATCGATAAAATTAAAATTTAACTCGTCACTATGATTTTGAATTTTTGAGTTAGAAAACACGGATTCGATCTCCAATAAATACGCCTACCTACGAATTTCAAACAATTAATTTTATCAATTATAGAAAAAGATAAACGCATTCAAAGTAAGACTTCTTGAATTCTTACAGTTTTTTCGACCTTAATTAAAAACAATTTCTTCAATCATTTTCTCTCTGGACTCCTTCACAAAATTTGTTTAGAATAATATTCTGAAGTAGAACGGACAATTTTTAGACGTATTCCAACACCTAAGTACTCGGATACATACAAAAACGATGTTCTTGAAAAATGCAACGAACCTTAGGGATAAAAAAGTCATTTTTCAAAATTTAAGGAAATTTCAAAATTTTTAGAAAAAGTGTAGATTTTTAAATTATATTTTGAAAATGAAAAATTACCAAAAATATCTTTGGAGTTTGAAATATTTATGAAAATGCCACCGCTAAAAAGTTTGATATGCTATAGTGAAGCGCCCCGTTTGGATCTTCTCCAAACTTGGATAGCCTCTAGAAGATGCAAACCTCGTCACATCCAATGGTTAGAAATTGAAAATGAAGTAAGTTGTGTCAATTGATATTAACATGACAAGTAAGTTTATCGTTCACGAGTTGTTCGTAATTACAGCTGGGTCAAAAGTCTTTTTTACCCCTGTAATTATATTTTTCACCTTAAGTACCAATCATAAACTAAGTCCCTCTCGAGCTAGTGAGAGAGTGAGATCTCATTGTTCAAGTTTCGAAATTAGTACTTAAAGAAACTACTGATCTATTTACCATATCTCATCCATGTAAATCAAAGGGCAAGCCAACACATGCACGGGTTCATAACTCAATCTAGATTAAATTCGAGCCGCATATAATCATCTTGTGAAATATTAATCTTCTCCGTTAATGAATTTATAAAAAAAATATTAAATATTTCATGGTCTAGTCTTATACAGACCCATAGTATAGGATACTCCACTCACATATCTCCACTTGAATGATTTGAATCAAATCATTTGGATCACATCAATAGTGTAAGCAGAATGAGACACTCAACTTTATCCATATACTATACACTCTTATTACTTGACCATGATTGTAACGCCCCTAATTTTCTCCACCCTAATTAGCGACGTTACTTTATACTCATCAAATCAACAGGACAAGAGTCCACACGGAAACAGTCTCGATAACGAAAAATGCATTCATCAATTTAAGCAGTTCATACCTAGGAAAAACAATTGCGACAACCTAGCCTAGAAGTAATCAACANTCCACACGGAAACAGTCTCGATAACGAAAAATGCATTCATCAATTTAAGCAGTTCATACCTAGGAAAAACAATTGCGACAACCTAGCCTAGAAGTAATCAACAGAGACTAAANTTTTTTTTTTTTTTTTTTTTTTTTTTTTTTTTTTTTTTTTTTTCTCTCCTCTCTCATCAGAAGGTGTACCGTTACAATGATTCTCTTATATATTCAACGGTATATTGTTCAAGATTACATTAATAACTTTGGATTTTTCAAACAATTGATAACATTAAATTGCAAATAAAATAATTAATTACGAAGTTTTAGAATATAAATGCCAACATTATGAACATCATCTATGTAACTCTAATTTTCCCGACTTTCTGGACTAGCTTCGAGACTAATCGGGTTTTGGAAGCACTAGGGTGAACCATGGGTGCTCGGTCTAATAGAAATGTCTTCACCATGGTCATTGTGAAACTGTACTAACTCTAGCACCAAACAAAACACTGGTTAATTGAACTGTTAGCAAATCCGTACCGAAATAAACTTAAATGAGAGAGAGAAAAAGCCGTTATTATTTGTTGTTTTTAAATTCAGTCAAACGAGGGAGGGAAGGAAAACGTGGGATAGTTATGGACATTTTTAGCGTTACGAAAACTTATAAATAGGCCTTTACTTCTCAATGTAAGAGCAGAGAACAAGAGAGAGGAGAGCAAAGAGAACAGAGCACAGAGCAAGTAGAACAGAGCAAGCGGAGAGAAAAGGTGTAGAACAGAAAGCGTAATAGAAAAAAGGGTTTTGAGAATCCTTTGTTTGTCTCCTTGTCTCTCCCCTCTCGACACCCGTAGAGTTATCAGTTAGTTTCAGAGCGAGCGTCTATTTTCTACAAGTGGGTATCAGAGCGACTTTTAATTTCAATAGAAATTACAGCTACTTCGAAAAAACAGCCTATTTAGGCTATGTAAAGGGACCGGCTTCCCAGAAACGTTAATGCCCTAGGCCCCGTCCAATAGCCAGCCCCGTCCTAGAGAAAACTCCCTCCAAATAGAAAACTAGTCATTCGTCTAAATCTTAGTCTGAACGGATCTGAATTTTTTTATTTTAAAAAATTCAACCCTAACTCAAAAAAGACAACCTTAAACTCAAAAAAGGAAAAAAAAAAAAAAACATAACTGAACCGAACATTTATGATTTGAACTGGATAATCTAAATTAGTCTAGTTCTTGAGTCATTTGAGTACCTCTAATTCCAACAATTGTGATGAACATCAATAACTATTCAATTATCTTATACTAATGTACAAGTCATCTATGGGTAAATTACTGTTTCAGTGCGGTACCAAATCAAGGCAAACTCTGAATACTAGATATGATCTCAAAATAACAGGGGTCAAGGTCGGCCAGTGAGACGATGGGGGATAAGTTTCATCGTCGAGAGAGAAACAGCCTGCACCACCAGCTAAGGCCCTTAAATGACCGCTTAGTGATAAAAGAGGTAGGGGTGCAGAGACAACCAGGAGGTTTGTCTAGAAGCAGCCACCATTGAAAGAGTGCGTCATAGCTCACTGACCGAGCGCTCTTGCGTCGAAGATGAACGGGGCTAAGTGATAAGCTTCATTGTCAAGAGAGAAACAGCCTGGATCACCAACTAAGGCCCCTAAATGACCGCTCAATGATAAAGGAGGTAGGGGTGCAGAGACAACAAGGAGGTTTGTTTAGAAGCAGCCACCATTGAAAGAGTGCGTCATAGCTCACTGACCGAGCGCTCTTGCGTCGAAGATGAACGGGGCTAAGTGATAAGCTTCATTGTCGAGAGAGAAATAGCCTGGATCACCAACTAAGGCCCCTAAATGACCGCTCAATGATAAAGGAGGTAGGGGTGCAGAGACAACAAGGAGGTTTGTCTAGAAGCAGCCACCATTGAAAGAGTGCGTCATAGCTCACTGACCGAGTGCTCTTGCGCCGAAGATGAACGGGGCTAAGTGATAAGCTTCATTGTCGAGAGAGAAACAGCCTGGATCACCAACTAAGGCCCCTAAATGACCGCTCAATGATAAAGGAGGTAGGGGTGCAGAGACAACAAGGAGGTTTGTCTAGAAGCAGCCACCATTGAAAGAGTGCGTCATAGCTCACTGACCGAGTGCTCTTGCGCCGAAGATGAACGGGGCTAAGTGATAAGCTTCATTGTCGAGAGAGAAACAGCCTGGATCACCAACTAAGGCCCCTAAATGACCGCTCAATGATAAAGGAGGTAGGGGTGCAGAGACAACAAGGAGGTTTGTCTAGAAGCAGCCACCATTGAAAGAGTGCGTCATAGCTCACTGACCGAGTGCTCTTGCGCCGAAGATGAACGGGGCTAAGTGATAAGCTTCATTGTCGAGAGAGAAACAGCCTGGATCACCAACTAAGGCCCCTAAATGACCGCTCAATGATAAAGGAGGTAGGGGTGCAGAGACAACAAGGAGGTTTGTCTAGAAGCAGCCACCATTGAAAGAGTGCGTCATAGCTCACTGACCGAGTGCTCTTGCGCCGAAGATGAACGGGGCTAAGTGATAAGCTTCATTGTCGAGAGAGAAACAGCCTGGATCACCAACTAAGGCCCCTAAATGACCGCTCAATGATAAAGGAGGTAGGGGTGCAGAGACAACAAGGAGGTTTGTCTAGAAGCAGCCACCATTGAAAGAGTGCGTCATAGCTCACTGACCGAGTGCTCTTGCGCCGAAGATGAACGGGGCTAAGTGATAAGCTTCATTGTCGAGAGAGAAACAGCCTGGATCACCAACTAAGGCCCCTAAATGACCGCTCAATGATAAAGGAGGTAGGGGTGCAGAGACAACAAGGAGGTTTGTCTAGAAGCAGCCACCATTGAAAGAGTGCGTCATAGCTCACTGACCGAGTGCTCTTGCGCCGAAGATGAACGGGGCTAAGTGATAAGCTTCATTGTCGAGAGAGAAACAGCCTGGATCACCAACTAAGGCCCCTAAATGACCGCTCAATGATAAAGGAGGTAGGGGTGCAGAGACAACAAGGAGGTTTGTCTAGAAGCAGCCACCATTGAAAGAGTGCGTCATAGCTCACTGACCGAGTGCTCTTGCGCCGAAGATGAACGGGGCTAAGTGATAAGCTTCATTGTCGAGAGAGAAACAGCCTGGATCACCAACTAAGGCCCCTAAATGACCGCTCAATGATAAAGGAGGTAGGGGTGCAGAGACAACAAGGAGGTTTGTCTAGAAGCAGCCACCATTGAAAGAGTGCGTCATAGCTCACTGACCGAGTGCTCTTGCGCCGAAGATGAACGGGGCTAAGTGATAAGCTTCATTGTCGAGAGAGAAACAGCCTGGATCACCAACTAAGGCCCCTAAATGACCGCTCAATGATAAAGGAGGTAGGGGTGCAGAGACAACAAGGAGGTTTGTCTAGAAGCAGCCACCATTGAAAGAGTGCGTCATAGCTCACTGACCGAGTGCTCTTGCGCCGAAGATGAACGGGGCTAAGTGATAAGCTTCATTGTCGAGAGAGAAACAGCCTGGATCACCAACTAAGGCCCCTAAATGACCGCTCAATGATAAAGGAGGTAGGGGTGCAGAGACAACAAGGAGGTTTGTCTAGAAGCAGCCACCATTGAAAGAGTGCGTCATAGCTCACTGACCGAGTGCTCTTGCGCCGAAGATGAACGGGGCTAAGTGATAAGCTTCATTGTCGAGAGAGAAACAGCCTGGATCACCAACTAAGGCCCCTAAATGACCGCTCAATGATAAAGGAGGTAGGGGTGCAGAGACAACAAGGAGGTTTGTCTAGAAGCAGCCACCATTGAAAGAGTGCGTCATAGCTCACTGACCGAGTGCTCTTGCGCCGAAGATGAACGGGGCTAAGTGATAAGCTTCATTGTCGAGAGAGAAACAGCCTGGATCACCAACTAAGGCCCCTAAATGACCGCTCAGTGATAAAGGAGGTAGGGGTGCAGAGACAACAAGGAGGTTTGTTTAGAAGCAGCCACCATTGAAAGAGTGCGTCATAGCTCACTGATCGAGCGCTCTTGCGCCGAAGAGGAACAGGGCTAAGCGATCTACAGAACCTGTGGGCTGTTAAAATGCATCGGTAGGGGAGCGTTCCGCCTTAGAGAGAAGTACCTGTGCGAGCAGTGGTAGACGAAGCGAAGCAGGGGTGCAAAGACAACTAGGTGGTTTGTCTAGAAGTAGCCACCATTGAAAGAGTGTGTCATAGCTCACTGATGAGCGCTCTTGCGCTGANGATCTGCCGAAGCTGTGAGATGTTAAAATGCATCGGTAGAGGAGCGTTCCGCCTTAAAGGGAAGTACCCACGCGAGCAGTGGTAGACGAAGCGAAGCGAGAATGTCGGCTTGAGAATCCAATGCCCCGAAAAACCTAAGGGTTACTCAGACATTAATTTCAAATCAGTCTATGTTAGATCAATTAATTGTTTAAATATTTTGAAAATTATAAAAGCTTTATTCAACGAAAAATTTAAATTTGGAAATTAAATAAATAGAATTTTTTTTATGAGTGGATAAGCCATTACCGATTCCGTTGTATCATTTGCTGATCCTTCATCATCTTCTTCTTCTTCTTCTCTCGCTTCGCTAGTTTAACCTCCGCTCTGCAATTTCCAGCCACTATTAAGGTGGTTGTGGCGGACTCTGATTCCGATTAGATTCGGAGAAGAAGGGGGGAGAATCTCCGGTGTTGCAATGGCTGTGCAGGATCATGGAGCTTTCATGGAGAAATTCCTCCTGCAACCGAGCTCCCCGTCCGATCAACTTCCCTTGGCTGGTCTCACTTTCGCTGTTAAAGACATGTGAGATTTTTTCTTTTTGATTATTTTCTACTTTTTATTTGGCTTGATAACAGGTTATGAGTTCTGTAATCTCTCTAAAGTATGATGGATAGTATGGAACGCTTTCAGTTTCAATGCTTGATGGAATTGATGTTTCCATCCGATATTATTTATTCGATCAACATATATTCATGAAATGAATTGATCGTTCTTTGGGGAAAATTCCGTTTGTACTAGTGAGTTGATTTATTAATTAGTAGTGAGATCAGTTACGAAGTTGTCCATGAATCAATCAATGCATTAAAAAAAATAAAACAAGAAGAAATTTGACCAAAAAAATGCTAAAAGTTAAGGATCATAATTGTCCAAAACCGACAAAGGTACTTGAATCTAACCACAAAGTAAAGCAAGTGACGAAGTTTCCTAACTTTAGATGAAGTAAAAGGTAACTCATCTTATATCTTGGGAGTTCAACTCTAAGGTTCGAACATACAACCTCCTAGAGAAAGTAGAGATGTTTTAATTGTTCAAGTTATAGAGAGTATCGATTTTACCACTTCACTAATTTTAGGGTTGAATTTGATGAAATTAATACTTTAAAGGCTAAATTTGACTCACCCATTTAAATACAGAGGTAAAATAATTTTCTGTTGTGAAGTTCTATTTGAATTCTTCTTTTAGTGTAGAAAGAGTATTACGAGTAGTGAAATGAAGATTAAATTGTTATATAACATAAGATTATCGTAACGTTTGTCGCTAAAGCCTAATTCTTATGGCCGATATATTTGTAGATATTGATATCTCCATTCTTACAAGCCATCAACAGTTGGTTTTCTATTTTAACTGTTCATTAGTGTGTGTAAGATGAAGCTTAGTTCAATAAAGTAATTCTTTGTTGTTTTAATGCATGGTCCTTCATATAAAAGTGTCAGTTTTTTTTTTGCATGAAACCGGGGCGTTGATGAAAAACTTCTCATTGGACTTTGAACCAAACAGATTTGATGTGGATGGATATGTAACTGGTTTTGGAAATCCTGAATGGCTAAGGACACATCCACCTGCTAGTCAGACAGCCCCTGCCGTGTTGTCGATCCTAAAAGGAGGAGCCACCTGCATTGGCAAGACTATCATGGATGAAATGGCCTACAGGTACCAAGAAAATCTAGCTTTTACTCTTTCTTTTCCTTTTAGCTTTCATTTTTTACAATTGATAACAAACAAACAAGGCATAAGCTTTGGAAATTGGGATACAGCAGATAAACATTACCATTTTGCACTGCACACCATTCTGTAATTGTCTTAAAACTATGTCTACTCCATTCTTATCATTCTATTGCAAGCAGATAACTCTGCATTGTAATTGGTCAACATATGAACTGAACAAATTATCTTTCGACAGGTTTCTAATTTCTAGTTGAAAATCTTTCACCAAATGATTGTTTGTGACGATGTAGACTTTTGAATATTTACAATAGTGGAGTCACTAGCTTGATAATCATATTTTTGCAGTATAAATGGGGAAAACATTCACTATGGCACACCCCAAAACCCACGTGCACCAGATCGGATACCTGGAGGATCTTCCAGTGGCTCTGCCGTTGCTGTAGGTGCAAAGCTTGTGGATTTCTCCTTAGGCAAGTTCCTAGTTCTTTGACCTTGAATAAATTGTGGTTTAATGAATTCTCCCTGGAATATGTTGTAAAGGTCATATTTAGTTTTGTAGGAACTGATACTGGAGGTAGTGTAAGAGTGCCTGCATCCTATTGTGGAATCTTTGGATTTCGGCCTTCACATGGTGCAGTCTCTACCTCTGGAGTAATTCCCATGGCACAGAGCTTTGATACAGTAGGTAATGAGTAGTATCTCATTGTTACTTTGTCTTCATCTTCTTTTGTAATAACGACACTATTGCGATGGCTTTGTTACTTGTGACTTTGCTTTTAAGAGTGGTACAGTACTTATTGATAGCATAGGCATTGGTTGCTTATAGATAGAATAGAGCCCATATCTCAACGAAATGCTATCTTTCCAAACATGTTTTCTCTTCCTACAAGGCTTCGACATCGATTTTGAACTCATGATGTAACGCTATATATCTTGCCATATTAACAAAGTGTATCCTTTGACACCAACTTCTCATTTTAGGATGGTTTGCCAGGGATCCTATTGTATTAAAAAGAGTAGGCCAGCTCCTGCTTCAACAGCCAGAATTTGAACATCACAAGCCTACGCAGGTGCTTATTGCAGAAGATTGTATGAAGCTCTCATGTATTCCTGGTGAACGATTGACGCAAGTTTTTGTGAATGCAGTAACAAAGTTATTTGGTGGTGAGTTGACACTCGATATTAGTTGTCTTCACAGTTTGTGGTCTTGATGAATGTATATTTGATAATAGTTCGTGAATGAATCTGAATTTGATTTCTTGCATTTAGATTTCGAGTCTTAACAAAATGTGAGGTGAAAATTTGAATTTTCGACTGATATATATATGTTTTAACAAGTTGAGCTATGATTTGGTTGTCATTCATTTAGGCGGCAAGAGGGAATTTGTTAGAGGGTCTAACTTCATACTTTGAGATGTCTGCCATTGCATGAACTGTAGCCTTTTTTTTGTTACATTCAACAGAAGGTCGTTTCGGAGCCAAAGCCTAGCAAACGGTATATAGGATCATTAATAATAACAGTGAAGAAAAATGATAAAACATAAAATTTGAGTTCACTTGATACAATATTTCAACCGAGTTGGATGCTGTCTTATATGAGTATTCAATTGCAGGCCATCTTATAAAACAAGTTAGCCTTGGGAATTATGTTGAGGACAAAGTTCCAAGTTTGAAGCATTTCATGATTGAAGGAAATGCAGGCCATGAGCATAGCATACCATCCTTGGCAGCCCTTGCAAGATCGATGCAATTGCTTCAGAGGTTCTGATCTGGCCATGAATCGTAACTCAAATTCTATCGAGCTAATTGATTATGATATATTTTTGTGCTGAATGAACGAATGATCTTCATCTCCTCACTTTTTACTTCCCCTTTGTAGGTATGAGTTCAGAATCAATCACGAAGAATGGGTTAGGACTTGCAATCCTCATTTGGGTCCAGGAATATCAGAACGAGTATTAGAAGCCATGAGGACGACAGATGAGAATATTGATCTGTGTCGTTCCATTAAAATCAAGCTGCGGGAAGCTCTTGCTTCTCTTCTTGAAGTATTCTCTCTCTCTCTCTCTCTCTCTCACACACACACACACACGCCCAGATTACAAGTTTCAAAGTAAAATAGTTAGCAACTTAAAATGTATGCATTTTCCTTTTAGTTGACAGGTATAAATAGTGGGAGTTAGGATAGAATTTTGGAAATTAGTTTTGAGGGAGAGCTCCTCAAAAGGCTAAAACCTGTGTAACTCAAGTAGTGTTTTGGTCAACTTGGGCATAACTCAAGTAGTTAGTCATTTATACCTTTTCCTATGAGTTATAAATTCAAATCTCCTCTCCGTGGAATAGAATATATTTATATATAGCAAACAGTGAGACAAGGAATCAAATCGGGGACTTCTTCTCATCCAGCTGCTTTACTTACCTTATTTAATTTAGTAAAGGAGTGAAAGAGAATTTTGTTGAACACAACTCTCTGTGGGAAACACTCCCAATCTTTATTAAGACGAGAAAGGATTTACAAAACACTTTGTAGAAACTACTAATTTGTATTGCTTGGGATTTCTTGGGATGATGAACTAAGTAGGATGGAGGGGTATTTATACTAGAGGGTAGTCAATCTATTCCTAAAATTTCTCTATTCTTGAAATCCCTAAATCATAAATATAATTATTCATACATTAATAATAATAATGGTTGGGCTTAACCCTATTGGGCTACTGATGACATTTTAACAAATTCTTGTTGAGTTTTTCCTTCCTGTTTAGTCGAATTAATCTTTCGTTTCGTATTTCGTTCCTCTTTTTTCTTATTCTTTGATAAAGGTAAAAGGAGAATGGATCTTGTCTTGCTTTCTTCTTTTTTCTTTTTCAATGAAGTAAATTCCTTTCTAGTTTCTGCCTTCATTTGTCCAGCAACGGATTTGTCCAAAAGCTCCTTCTTTCGTTCTAGTTCCCGATTTGCTTCTGCTAGTGAGATAATGGCGGTATCTTGGTAATTGACCTCCTGCCTCAATTGGTTCCTTAATTTTAATTGAATCTAAAGAGACTACCTTTGACCATTGAACGTGGTCGACCATTAGGCTTGGATTAACTATATATATATATAGTTTACTTGGACGACTACAAAGTGGCATCTAGCTATCATATCAAATTATGGGGCGAAATTTGTTTTAGAGTTATAGCGGCACATTGGAGTTTGTTTAATGAAGAGTTTTTTCTGTTGTTTTTATCTTACGATACACGATTTACTCTAGAAAAAAGCAGTTCGTGAATCATAATTTCAAACTAATCTTGAGCTATTATTTTGGATCATTTCATTTCAGGACTTTGGGGTCCTTGTAATTCCTACAGTCCCAGGTCCCCCTCCAGAACTAAACACAGACGTCTCAAAGCTACACGACTTTCGTGCGAAAGCTTTCAGCTTGCTTTCCATTGCTGGAGTTTCTGGATTGTGTCAGGTTCCCTCTCTCTCTCTCTCTCTCTCCCTCTCCCAAAAGTTAAAGCAACCATTTTGATGTTCCTTTGCCTGACTATAATCTGCAGGTTAGCATACCTTTAGGCTTGTACAATGGCCTTCCGGTATCATTATCTTTGCTAGCAAAACATGGTTCAGATGGATTTTTGCTCAATGTTGTTGATAGTCTTTACAACACTCTAATTCAAGAAGTTGAGGTAAGCTTCTAAGAAATCTAAAAGAAACTACCTTGATGCTTGAAAATTGCTGTCCTATTTTCAGATTGGAAGAATAAGAGCATGTGCAAGCCAGGTATAAGCATTTTGATTAGCTTTTCTTTTTCTAGCGATGAATCAATTTTAAGTTTATTGAATGATGAGATATTTGATACTCGATCTGTCTCATGTATTGTTCTTTGTATAGCTATTGATAATGAATCTTTAGAACAATGCTCCACTATTCTTCCATACTTATTTCTGGAGTTTTGAATCATCGGATGAGATGTTTATTGATGATTTTTTTGAATGTTGGTCAAAATCAATGGATATGTTGATTAAAAAATTATGAAAATCATAGATATTATTTGGGAAGGCGGTTAGAAATCACGAACCTCTACGTAATATTGTCCACTTTAAGTATAAACTCTCGTATATTTGCTTTTGGTTTCTCCAAAAAGCCTCGTATTGATGGAAATAGTGTTCCTTTCTTATAAACTCATGATCTTTTTCTTAATTAGTCAATATTTTTCGTAAAAACATCATGGTCTTGGGCTTTTCTTTCTAGTTCGAGTAAGGTTGAATGTGTAGTACTTCTCTTCACGGCTCATGCATGTGCATATAGCCCCACTAGGAGAGCTCCTATACGTATCTCTTGGGCCTGACTGGTTGGCTAGCACATGTTCACATTGTCGAATACCATAGAGAGAAAGGAGTCTGCATAATATCATGACAAAAATAAATATCATAAGGTAAGCATTTGCACTAATCATAAATGGAAGTATCCCGATGCACGTGACAGACAAAATGCATGAAGTCCCCTAACATCAAAATATGGTATATACTTACGATGCAAGTCATACCTCTATTATTTTCTTGACATAGTGTTTCTATGAGACATACACATGTAATACTTGTAAGTGTGTCTCGTGACCCCTGCATGTCTCGTGTTTTTATGAATTTTTGACGTATACTATGTTATGTTTATGCTATGATATATGCTATGTTGTGTTACTAGGTTATGTTATCGATATTGTTTATGCATGAACCTCCATATGTCACACCATTTAAACTATATTAATATGTTCGCTCAATGCCTATGAGATTTTAGAAAGTTAGGTATGTTAATCATAAAAAGTCATCGAACTAATTCCACTTCCGGAAGCCTCTACATTCCCTTGATGCAGGGGTTAAGCTGAAGTCTCTACATTCCCTTAATGCTAGCTTAAAACTATTCCCTGAAATTTAATTCCACCTCAGAAGTCCCACAATCGTAATAGAATCCTACTATGGAAATTGACCGCGCATAAAATAATGGAAATAGACTGTGCATATAATAATCTAAACTTAGATCCAGGCTAAAAAGTAGTCATACTAATACTAAAAGTCTGCAAAACATGCTTCACAAACCGTCGAAAATGGTAGGAAAGGATACTAATACTAAAAGTCTGCAAAACATGCTTCACAAACCGTCGAAAATGGTAGGAAATGATCTAAACGTATTAGACAAAAACTTGATCAGTCGAAAAGTTGGGTGAAGTTGGGTTGGATTCATTAGAAAATGTATTTTATGACTGACCTTGAATAGAATATGTGGGATGAAATGAAATAATTGTTGTGACTCAGTAAGCCAAGGGACCTTACTTTCATATTCGAGTCTAGCTCCCCACCTTCTCAATATATGTGAGATAACCTTTCTTTTTCTTCTTCTTTCTAATTCTTTTTTAACGTGACATGAATTACAACTTGAGCTTAACGGGTGGTGATTTGAATAACATTTTTGTAATATCTTTCTTGCAATTCACACTGCATAATTGAAATTTCTAGATTCATATCACCGACTATATTGTTACTAGTATGAAAATTCGAAACTTGTTCTATAAGCTATATTACATTATGTGACACGTAAAGATTCTCAATAAAAAATTTCAAATTAATATCAATATTCAAACCTTACTTTCTCGACCACAATAGAATATGATAAATAAAATTTGACATTTTCTAGGGACTAAATATTACCCGTTTAAATATTCAATAATTAAATTCGTTAGAAACTATAAAGTTTATAGACTAAATTATTAATTCCGACTTTTAACCAAGAATTTCAAATTAATATCAATATACATTTAATTAAGATAACTTTACTCTTTGGACCACAAAATATAATATAATAATTAAAGTTTGACATTTTTTACGACCAAATAATAATTAAAGCTTGACATTTTTTATTACATTGGTTGGGACGGAGAACAAAAAAACATAAGGGTGTAGAAACCTTCCCGGCCCAATTTAAAGCGTTGAGGGGAAGCTGAAACAAAAAGTCTGGACCGTTCGAACCATTAAATATTACCAATTTAAATATCAAGGGTCGGTTACTAACTAAATTTCAAAATTCAAAATAAAAATATGTGATTTTTGAGTTATATTAAATTTTACGACGAGTAAAGTATCTTAATAAAATAATTTCAAATTAACATCAATATTTCTTTAATTAAAGTTTTTCGACGATAAAACAGAATACGATAATTAAAGTTTGATATTTTTCCGGACTAAATCTTATGGTTTTAAATATTGTAAGGAATAAATTGATTACTAAAGCTCGTGTTCTAAATTGTTACGTCAATAATAATTCAAACTCTAGAGCATAAGTCGTACAAAAAAAAACATGAGTTTACTATTACATGGCCCTACACAAGTGTTAATCAATTGCATGCTTTTTTTTATAAGATAACACGTGTCACTAAAGTTTTATGCACGCAATCAAAAATATCTAATTGTCACTGTTCGGGTTCTCATCGATTGAGGAGGAGAACAAAACATTCATTATAAGGATGTGGAAACTTCTCCATAGAAGACGCGTTTTAAAAACCTTGAGATAAGCCTGAAAAGAAAAGTCTAAAGAGAACAATATCTACTAGCGGTAGACTTAGACCGTTACAAATGGTATCAGAGTTGGACACCGGATGATGTGCCAGCGAGGAGGCTAAGCCCTGAAGGGAGTGGACATGAGGCGGTGTTCCAACAAAGACGACGAGACCCAAAAGGGGTGAATTGAGGGGTCCCACATCGATTGGAGAAGGGAACAAGCTCCAGCGAGGACTCTGGCCTCAGGGGGGTGGATCGAGAACGAAACATTATTTATAAGGGTGTGAAAACCTCTCCCTAGCAGACACATTTTAAAAGCCTTGAGGGGAAGCCGGAAACGAAAATCCCAAAAAAGATAATATCTACTAGCGATGAGCTTGGGCCGTTACACCCTTTTGATATGATAGACCAAACACGTTCCGCTACCTCTTATGTTTAGGAGCCAAACGACAAGGGTCCTATACAAGGTTTCAATTTGCAATGATGTGTTTCCAACATACGTGTCCTTATGTCTCTCTTTGTCCTTAATGAGAATAACTTGGATACTTCAATTTGTACACTCTTTTCCACCACGTGTCCCTATTCCAATAGCCTTTATAAGACATGGTTTGTCCATTGCTAGTTCGCCACATCTTCCAAATGGCTTCCAAAGGGCATCAATTTCCTCCTCAGCACCAACCAACCCAGCCAGGCAAAGAGTACATCATGGTCCCTAGACCTCAGTTTTCCACCTCTGAATACAAACCCTCCAACAAGCTAGTCAACAAGGTGGCCCTTGTGACCGGCGGCGACTCCGGGATCGGTCGATCAGTGTGCTATTGCTTTGCCCTTGAGGGGGCGACTGTGGCATTCACATATGTGAAGGGGCAGGAGGATAGGGATGCTGCTGACACGCTTCAAATCCTTCGGGAGTGTCGAACGGCGGAGGGCAAGGAGCCGGTGGCAATGGCGGTGGCGGCCGACTTGGGGTTTGATAAGGAATGCAAGAGGGTGGTTGAGGAGGTGGTGGCAGCGTTCGGTCGGATCGATATTTTGGTCAACGGCGCTGCCGAGCAGTACACCGGGACCGTGGAGGAGATTGATGAGAAGAGGCTTGAGAGAGTGTTTAGAACCAACATATTCTCTCAGTTCTTCATGGTCAGGTATTGAATAGTTGACACAAAGTTTGTATAATTAACCAAATAATTGAAACGATTGGTCCTTATTTTATGGTTCCAATTATGAATTTGGTTATTCAATTTTAAGAGTTTTATTTCATAGACTCAATCGAGTTCTTCCAGGTGAGCTCTCATATTGGTTGAGTAGGAGAATGAAACACTTAAGGGTGTGAAAACCTCACCCCACCCTACGCGTTTTTAAAAACTTTATGTGCTAGCGGATAATATCTGCTAGCGGTGGGTTTGGGCCGTTACAAATGGTATCAGAGCAAGTTCCCGGCGATATGCCAGCGAAGAGGCTGTTCCCCGAATAGGGCAGACACAAGGTGGTGTGCTAGTAAGAACGCTGGGCCCCGAAGGGAGGTGGATTTGGTGGGGGTCCCACATCGATTGGAGAAAAGAATGAGTGTCAGCGAGGACGTTGGGCCCTGAATGGGGGTGGATTGTGAGATCCCACATCGGTTGGGGAGGAGAATGAAAAAAAAAAACGTCAAGGGAAATCCCGAAAGGAAAAGCCCAAAGAGGATAATATCTGCTAGCGATGAATTTGGGTCATTACAAATGGTATCAGAGCCAGGTTCCGGTCGATATGCTAGTGAGGAGACTGTTTCCCAAAGGGGGTAGACCGAGGCGGTGTGCCAGTAAGGACGCTGGACCCCGAAGGGAGGTGGATTTGCTAGGGGGGAGTCCCACATCAATTGGAGAAAAGAATGAGTGCCAGCGAGAACACTAGGCTCTAAAGGGGGTGAATTGTGAGATCGCACGTGGGTTGGGGATGAGAATGAAAAAAAAAACGTTGAGGGAAATCCCGTAAGGGAAAACCCAAAGAGAATAATATCTGCTAACAGTGGATTTGGGCCAATACAAATGGTATCAGAGCCAGACACCGGGCGATGTGTTAGTGAGGAGGTTAATCCCCAAAGGGGACTGGGCACGAGGCACTGTGCTAGCAAAGACGCTATGTCTTGAAGGGAGGTGGATTGGGGGAGAGGTCCCGTATTAAAAACGTATTAAAAACCCTGAAAGGAAGCTCGAAAGGGAAAACCCAAAGAAGCAATATTGGCTAGCTGGGCTTGAGCCGTTACATATTTATTTATTTTTAAACATTTAATTAAGACGTGTAACTCAATCCTAATCACTCTTACCATCTTTGCCTTTGTTGTTTTGGCAACAGGCATGCGCTGAAGCACATGAAGGAAGGCAGTGCAATCATCAACACAACTTCAGTGACTGCATACAAAGGCCACCTTCAACTGTTGGACTATGCTGCCACCAAAGGCGCCATTGTTTCTTTCACTAGAGCTCTGGCTCTTCAGCTTGCAAGCAAAGGGATTCGAGTCAACGGTGTCGCCCCCGGGCCGATATGGACGCCATTGATCCCGGCATCATTCGATAATGAAGATATCGAAAGCTTCGGGAGTGATGTTCTGATGAAACGAGCCGGTCAGCCGATCGAGGTTGCTCCATCGTACGTGTTCTTGGCTTGCAACCACTGTTCTTCATACTTCACTGGCCAAATCCTCCATCCCAATGGTAACCTTCTATAATTTTAAATTATGATGATAACTTCAGTTTTTGATATGGTTTTTGTTTGAATTTGTATGCAGGTGGTACAATTGTGAACGGGTAATGTGATCATGTCGGTGGAATAAAGCTGGTGCAGTTCTAAATAATTATATATGTGTATGGTTTATTTTACTTTTGGTGTGTCGATGATTGAATAAGTGTAACGTCCCTAATTTTCTTATCTCAATTAGAGACGTCACTATATGTATGTCTTTAATAATATATACAGACATTTAAATAAAACGTTTCAAATGAAACCATGGATTTGTACGTTTAGATTAAAACAAGAAATATAAACAATGTCGTCAAAATAAAACCTTAACAAACTTAAAACAATGCATACTATTGTTCTATATTAACTTTCATTTTTATTCTAGCATTCATCAGGAACGAATAGAATATGCTTTACCCAGTGAAAGAAGTCCAATGCAGGGTAGTACGTCATCCGTGCAAGGGGCGCTTTACCTTTAATTGAATTATAAGAGTAGCACATGACTTGAGTATTTTAAGAAACACTGAGTAAGTAACCCTATTGTTGGAATTGGGTAATGTAAACACACACATGCATGATGAGACCTATTCTTTAAGATCGTAGCATGGTTTTGAGCTCTTTCCAGTTCCAGGCAGGGTTGGATGTGTTAATACTTCCCCACACACGACTTGCACACACGCACATGGACCCACTGGGTAGGCTCGTCTATGTACCCTTAGGTCTGACTTGGTCGGGCACAACGCCCTAGCACGTCGTTGAATGCAATTGAAAGGAAAAGTCCTGCATGATATCATGACGAACATAAATATCGAAGGTACGCGTCCGTACTAACATAACATAACGGAGAACTATCTCGATGCACGTGACATATATAAATGCATGAGGTCATAATGGTTTAAAAATCATAGCATAACATCAAAATCATTTTCTTCTTCCTTTCATCCATGACATGGTACATATATGCATCATGTATACTGTAACGCCCCTAAATTTTTACCTACTCAGAATCGTTACTAACGTCTACTACTTATCTCATATGTGGAATATACTCTTTAAAACGAAACTAACTTAAAACATCTTCAACTTTAAAAACACGGTTATGGTCTTATGTGTTCTGACACATAACACTGAAAACAAATACAAAATAAATGAAATAAATTAAAAGTAACATGAAATGCAAGACAGCCTATACCAACCTAAGACTAGGAATTTAAACATGCAACTACCCTATGAACGTGTCATGGTCTTTACCTACGATGTCGTCGTCATCTGTACATGGTCACCTTGCCTTTACCTGAAAAATGATGTGACACAATGCTTGAATATTTCGAAGCGGCTCACACACCCCCTGGACCTTTCTGGTCAAGCTAGCTGTCTGTAGCAAATTACGGAGGTCAACGGAACCCTTGGCGTCATGCTCCCCATGATCACCGTACTCATCATATTGTGCACGTCGACACTCATCTTCTCTGGGGAAAGTATTCCTATGCTTGTAACATACAACATGCATGAGGTCCCTCTAGTTCTCATCTTATCATCTCTTCCGACACAACCTTAGTCTCATCTTTTTGTTATGTTAAGTAACACATGCTCTTTAGATATTTATTTTAATATCATTTTCATGCTCTTAGGGTTGTGTCCTAGGTCGATCTATCGATGCAATATGACATTCATCATCATATAGCATGCTTAATATAAAAAACATCAAAATATTAAGATAAATATCATGCAATCATCATACTCATCATAACGCCATTAAGTGCATCAAGCATATCAAATATGTCATACATCGAAATATATAAATTACGTACATCATCATGCATCATAGTTCAAACATCATAATTCATACATCATCATACAATACAGCTCATACATTGTAAACACAAATATCGCATGCATCAATATACATTAGCTCAAACAATTCTAGAATTGTAACTTATACAATTTCTAGTCTATTCTATAGTAAGGTCACTTACTTGGTTGGCCTTAACCGGAGTACTCCCTAATTTAATTAACGTAAGCTTCCGTTCCTTGTGTTTGTTTCTTATCACACCATTCGTCACCTTTTATAAGTAAGGGCCACGTCATGCAGATGGCATCGGGTGACAAGGCGGAACTTGGGCCTCGAGTTATTGGGCTGCTGCAGATGTGTGCTACTGGGCCAAGACGGAACTTGGGCCTTGGGTTTGCATGCTGACCAGTGGTTCAGGTTGCAGAGGCGGCCGCGGGTCCCTGGTTGTGGGCTGGACTGGTGTTCGTGGGTTTTGGGCCACTGCAGGTTGGGTTAGCCGAAGACGCGAGTCTTGGGCCTCGAGTCACAGATGGGTCTGACCTGGATTCGACGGGTCCGTTATTCTTCACCTGACTTGCTGTTCATTTCAATCCTTTTTCTCCCTCTTCCTCTTGGTTTGCCTCTCCTTTTCTCTTCCTCCAAGTCTCATGGCTTAAAAACATCTAAGAACCACAAATCTAGGAAAACTTAGGAAACCCGAATTTCTGCTTCGTTTACCGACGACAATACGTAAGGAAAAGGGCATAAAACTTAACCTAAGATGATGTGCAGTTATCGGGGATCCTCCTCGTGGTGTTAACTAAGCTTTCTGACGTCCGTTATGGCAATTTTGGGTTGTGGATTTAGTTTCGGACTCTCGTCGGAGTTTTCTTCGATCCTCCCTCTCTCTCTGTTTCTCGTTCTATCTTTCTTTGCAAGTGATCGAGAACGTCGGGCAGTTGGCTAAGGATTGTTTGGTTGAAGAATGGGCGTTTGGAGAGGGTCGTGGAGCATATTTCCGCATGGGTCGCGAAAATTNTTTTTTTTTCTGATCGTTATATTATATACCCCTGAAAAGAACTTTCGTCCTCGAAAGTCTCAAACTCTTGTAGTAACTCGGGGTATTTTTCTCTTATTTCGTCCTCATGCTCTCACGTGGCCTCCTCAATGTGGTGGTTTTGCCACAGCACCTTTAACACATGCAATGTCCCTGTTGCGTAATGCTTTCACTTCCCGAGTTAAGATTCTTATTGGTTTTTCCTCATAACTCAAATCTTCGCTGAGTTGGGCGGGTTCATAATCTATTACATGGATAGGGTTCGTCACGTAAAATACATTATGTACTCCTAATAAGGAGGGATGTAGGGCTAACTTATACGCTACTGGACCGATTCGCTCGAGAATCTCGAATGGTCCGATGAATCTGGGACTTAACTTGCCCTTACATCCAAACCTCAAGACACCTTTCATGGGTGCTATCTTTAGGAATACTAGGTCCCCTATCTAAACTCTAAGTTTCTACACCTTACATCGGCGTAGCTTTTCTATTTACTTTGAGCGTTATGCATCCTCGCTCGGATTTTTTGGACAGCCTCATTGGTGACTCGCATCAACTTGGGTCCTACTAACTCTCTCTCACCTACCTCGTCCAAACATAGTGGGGACCTACACCGTTTCCCATTCAGGGCTTCAAATGGTGTCATTCTAATAATGGCTTGGAAGCTATTATTATACGACGAGAATTCCATCAAGTGGAGCTTGGAATCTCAACTTCCCTTAAAGTCTAATACACAAGCATGTAGCATGTCCTCTAGGATTTGGTTTAGGCACTTTGTTTGTCCATCTTCTTGGGGGAGGAAGACAATACTAAAGTTGAGGCGAGTACCCAACGCTTTTTGAAGTCCGCGCCAAAACCCTGACATAAAGCGTTGGTCTCGATCCGACATTATCGACACTAGAACTCCATGTAGTCTTACTATTGCTTTCATATACAATTGAGCCCAGTTGTCAACTGTATATGTTGCTTTCCCAAGTAGGAAGTGGGTCGACTTGGTCAATCTGTCGATAATTACCCAGATCACTGTGTAGCCTTTCAATGTTGTGGGTAATTCTACTATAAAGTCCACTTCCACTCTAGTATACTTAGGGGCGGTAACATCCCCACTTTTTTTTTTTTTTTCTAGGAGCTTTTACTTGTTGAAGAACTAAGCACTTGCTCACAAACTCGACGACATCTCTCTTCATGCCCCTCCACTATAAGTGTTGTTTTAAATCTTGGTATATCTTAGTACCTTCTGGATACATGGCAAATGATGAGTTGTGTGCCTCTTTTAATATCTATTTCCTTAACTTCACTATTGTGGGGACACATAGGCGTCCTTGACACAATAATCCTTCATCTGAGGATTTCTAGAATTCGTCTACTAGACGACTAGTAGGCTTAATATTTTCTGTAGGTTAGGGTCCTCTCGTTGGGAGTAAATAATTCTCTACCTAAGCGTGGCTTGTACTGTGAGTCGGGCCAGTTGTGCTATGACTCCCTCGATCACTACAGCTATGTTGGCATGCTCAAAATATTTTTGTACTCTTACTTTCCTCATAATGAGGGCCGACGAGTGGGTCGTCTTTCTACTTAGGGCACATTTTCTTTTCCAGGGTGGTATTGGATATCTACGTCGTAGTCCTTCACCAATTCTAAAAACCTTCTTTACCTCATGTTTAACCCTTTCTGGGTGAAGAAATATTTCAAACTCTTCTGGTCGGTGAAAATTTGGATTTTCTCTCCATATCGGTAGTGTCGCCAAATTTTTAGCGTGAACACTACGACGACCAACTCTAAGTCGTGGGTAGGGTAGTTCTTTTCGTATTCTTTTAGTTGATGGGACGCGTATGCAACGACCTTGCTGTGTTGCATTAACACACATCACAGTCCCTTCTTGGACACATCACTATAGATCAGGTACCCTTATGAACTCTCGGGTACCGTGAGTAAGGGTAATCCTGAGGTTGTTTGTAATGTCGTGGTGATTTGTTAGACTCCTATAGGAAAGATTAGGTCTATACATAGTGACTTGTCACTCTAACCACAAAACCCTAGACTTATCATTACACTGGATCATGAAAACTAACTGAGTGTGCATACAACTGTTATCCAACATCATCATACATAATTCATGCAAAAATAAACATACATGCTCAACGGGGCGATAACATCCATCAAGCTCCCGAAGCACAGAATTCACAAATTCTCATCCTCCTTTCAGCATGAATTAAACACATACATATATATATAGGGGAAGCTTAAAGCATAATTGAACACTAAGACAATTCAAACGAAGTAAAATAGACCTTACACGCGCCGGGAAGAAGCCTAGTCGCAAGCGGCACACACGAGTACCAAGCGCGGGTACTTTCAGTATAATCGCGGTTCACTTGGGCCGGTTCAGGTTGGTTTGGTTGCGGGTTAGTTGGTTCAGTTTACTCGGTTGGATCGCAGGTTGGTTTAGGCCGATGGGTTGCGAGTTGGGTCGAATCGATCTATGGATCTAGAGTCGGTTAGGGTTCCCAGGCGACACGTGTCGCCGTTTTGCTAGGACTGCATTGCTCTAACCGGTGCCTACTGCGTGTCCTCCACGTGCCAAGCCACGCTTCACCACCCACCGGTCAACACGTGGCTGCCGAAAAACAAATTTCTCTCCCCTCCTCCAACCGATTCGTTTCCATATGGTTCCTTCAACAAAGTCCTAAATCGAAACTCACTCTACATTTTGGTAATTTTTCTTAAATTTTACTTTAACACAGAACAAGATATGATCGTCAGAAAGAGGTTCTTTCTCTCTTACTGTTCTTGGATAACTTCTCGGGGTTCTGATCTCAGTCACCTTTTTCGATCAAGTTTCTTCACAGATCTTGAAGAGTAACCTTCGTATTTGAACATACTATAAGAATCTTTGAGAAGAGCAACTTTTGTATTCTAGATCTAAATTTAGAATGGTTGAGGAGGGTCTTAGATCTGAAGAAGGTTGATCAAGAACCTGCCTCGCGGACTCAAAAAATCTTGAAGGAAATGGAGTGTTGGCCGCTCGAACCTATCTGTCCTTCCAAGCAAAGAGTTCTTTTGTTTAGGCCTCGACTGAAGGTGTTTTCTGGCGGTGGTCCGACGAGATTTTGCGGCGATTCCTATCTCCTCTCAACTTCTAAGTGGGCATTCATGGACCCGTATAATGGCGGGAGGGGAAAAATGACTCATTTGCCCCTCTGTTGACTTTAACTGGATTTTTTTTAGCAGTACAACTTTCGTTAGTATTTCACAAATAATAATAATTCCAATTGACATTTGTGAAATACGACATTAAAACAGCCTCAATTACCTTAATCGAGGCCGAAAAAAGGTCCGGGAGAGTCAAAACGGTGGAAATCGGGTTAAATTTAGAATTCCTAAGTCGAATAAGCCGAAGGAGCCACGGAAGCCGAGCCGAGCCGAGCCAAGCTGCAGAGCCGAGGGGATGTTTTTGCTGCAGGGAGACATGTGGCACAACAGAAGTGGGCCACGTCGTGTGCAGATGACTTCAGGCCGAGGCGCGTGTTGCGGGTCGCGAGTTGCAGGCTAGGCTGCGGTCACGGATTGCAGGTTGGGCTGGGGTCACGGGTTGCAGGCTGGGCCGCGGTCGCGGGTTGGGCCTCGGGTTTGTTCGTGTAAAAGGTCTCAGTCGCAGGCGTCGGGTCATGGGTTGAGTCCGACCCAGATCCGGATCCGACAGATTATCCTTCTTCTACTCCTCTTCCACCAAGTTTCATGGCTTGTAGGCGCGACACGTGTCTTAGGTGGACGTATGACAGTCAATAAACTCAGACGTCGAGGTACATCGGTTTAGGCTCACCGGAGACATTTGGGTTCTTTCTCGCTCGTTTTGGTGTTTACCTGAAGTCCTCCAGGTTTGGAGGGTCGTCGGGGAGATTTTGGCGTGTCGTGGAGCGTGAATGCGGACTTCCAGGCGTTGCCCGAGAACTCTAGCGTCTGTCGGAATTCTCAAGCTCCGACGAGGACGAGATCCACAGAGATTTTTATTGTTTTTTATTCTAATGATACATTACAAAGTTCATGACAATGTTTAAAGCAAATTGCTTTTAAATGATTTTGACTGATGTATGATGAAAGTCACGTCCACTAATTTAGGAATGATCATGGGTTTATAATCAAATATCTCTCTCATCATCTCTCTCTCTCGTTCTCTCTCTCGTTGGTTCGTGATGAGACCTTTTGGGTCAGCCCAAAGCCAAATCGGAGAGTCGTATTCATATTTAGTTACTCTGATATCATGAATCTTTTGGGTCTACCCTCATTTTCTAAAATCTTATTCTTAAACTGAGGCTAGAGACTCGAGCATACGTTACTTGGCTATAGGCGACATTAGAACAAATTGGCTTAGCTCACTTGTCGTTAGTAAGCGAGTGCGGCACAATCGCAAGTCCGCTGCCATCAAAGGATTGTATGTTTTTTTAACTCAAACAATTGTTAAATAATAAACTCAGCCCAATCCGACCATAAAATTTTTGAGTCATGGTTTTGGTTATTTATTCAATTTTTGTTTTTAATAAAATTAAAATATTATATTTTTCAAATATTTAATTAAGATCTCCGACTCAATTTCAATGTATATTTTTAAAAATTACCTTACACATGAAGCTAAAGGGGAAAAATGTGAGAGGTGTGTCGTAATATAATCAGGATTTCATTTCCACAATTCTTTTCGTGTACCCATCAGATGGCAACCCTTTCAGGGGCGTTGGTCAACGAACAAAAATGTTGTATTTTGACTTTCAATAGTTCTTTCCTCCTCTCTTGTTCCAAAATCTTTGAATGAGATGGAATAGTCATTCGTTCTTGATACAAAAAATGAAACAACTATCGGTCTCATTCCTTCAAGCGCGTAAAACTAAATGTGAAAGCGGTTTACTTGTTCTAACCGGACATTTAAATTATAAATTTATTTTAAAGAGTTGTTGGAGAACAAATTGTGATGTCTCACATTCGTTGGGAAGAGAACAAACCACCTTTTACAAGGGTGTGAAAACCTTTCCGTATCATACGCGTTTTAAAGCCTTGAGGGGAAGTCCGAAAGAAAAGCTCAAAGAGGACAATATCTGCTAACGGTGAGCCTGGGTCGTTACAAATGGTATCAGAGCCAGACACCGGACGATGTGCCAGCCTTCTCGTTGTTCCCCGAAGGGGGTAGACATGAGGCGGTGTGCTAGTAAGAACGCTGGCCCCAAATGGGGGTGGAACTGGGTGCGCTCCCACATCGATTGGAGGAAGGAAAGAGTGTCAGCAAGGACGCTAGACCCCGAAGGGGGATGGATTGTGATGTCTCACATTGGTTGGAGAGGAGAACAAACCACCATTTACGAGGGTGTGGAAACCTTCCCCTAGCAGACGCGTTTTAAAGTATTGAGGGGAAGTCCGGAAGGGAAAGCCCAAAGAGAATAATATTTGCTAGGGGTGGATCTGGGTCATTACACAAATAATCAAAAGATAAGATATAGCTTTAGGAAAGCCCTCGAACAGACACAAACATCCTTACTTCTCAAACTCAACCAAAATTAACTCAAATAAACTCAACAAAAATTAACTCAAATAAACTCAACTTAACAAGTTCATAACCTAATCTAAACAATACGAATTAGGTTGAATTGATCCGAGTTTTTTGAGTCATAAATTTTTTTTGAACGCCCAGTTTTTCAAAATGAACCATACGAATTAGGTTGAATTGATCTGAGTTTTTTGAGTCATAAATTTTTTTGAACGCCCAGTTTTTCAAAATCAACCATACGAATTAAGTTGAATTGATCCGAGTTTTTTGAGTCATAAATTTTTTTTGAACGCCCAGTTTTTCAAAATGAACCATACGAATTAGGTTGAATTGATCCGAATTTTTTGAGTCATAAAATTTTTTGAACGCCCAATTTTTCAAAATGAACCATACGAATTAGGTTGAATTGATCCGAGTTTTTTGAGTCATAAAATTTCTTTGAACGCCCAGTTTTTCAAAATGAACCATACGAATTAGGTTGAATTGATCCAGTTTTTTGAGTCATAAAATTTTTTGAACGCCCAGTTTTTTCAAAATGAACCATACGAATTAGGTTGAAATGATCAAAGTTTTTTTAGTCATAAAATTTTCTAAACGCCCAGAATCGACACGAACATCGTTACTTCTCAAACTCAACCAAAATTAACTCAAATAAGTTCATAACCTAATCCAAACAATACAAATTAGGTTGAATCAATCAAGTTTTTTGAGTCATAAACTTTCTTGAACGCCCAGCTTCTCAAAGTCAAAAGATCGATATGATTGGATATGATTGCATATGCATCGTTAGTAAGAAGGAAGCGAAAAAGTTAAAAGTCATGATACCAAGCCTTGGTTTGAGGACATGAACAAAGCCTTAGTTGGATAGCCAAAATGATGCTCTTTTTGTTCGAGTATNAGTTTTTTGAGTCATAAAATTTTTTGAACGCCCAGTTTTTTCAAAATGAACCATACGAATTAGGTTGAATTGATCAAAGTTTTTTGAGTCATAAAATTTTCTAAACGCCCAGAACCGACACGAACATCGTTACTTCTCAAACTCAACCAAAATTAACTCGAATAAACTCAACTTAACAAGTTCATAATCTAATCCAAACAATACGAATTACGTTGAATCGATCGAGTTTTTTGAGTCATAAACTTTCTTAAACGCCCAGCTTCTCAAAGTCAAAAGATCGATATGATTGGATATGATTGCATATGCATCGTTAGCAAGAAGGAAGCGAAAAAGTTAAAAGTCATGATACCAAGCCTTGGTTTGAGGACATGAACAAAGCCTTAGTTGGATAGCCAAAATGATGCTCTTTTTGTTCGAGTATTCCTTTAGAACACTTATGAGTATTCAAAATGGGAATCTAAAACCCAACTTCTAAAGCAAACACACAAAATAAAGTGTTCAATTATAATATTTATAGCAATGGAAACTCAACTTTATCACACACTTTTATGTTCTTCGCCTCTTTTTATTGCTTTGGGTTCGCAGTTTATTTGTGAATTGTTTCCCACAAATATGAGAGTGTTTGCTTTGTTCTTCTTTGTTGTCGTTGCCACCTTCCTCCTTCTGCCTAATGCTGTTCTTTGTGATGGTATGATTTTCGTCGTTATTTTTCTTTTAACGTTCGTAGCTATTCATCGAAGAATATTGCATGTGTTCGATTACAAGGCTTCTTATTTTGATATGACGTTTATGTATCGTTCAATTTGATAGCTTAAACAGATAAGATTAGAGGTGTTTACGGGATAGGAGGGGTAGGAACGGTAATCCTTCTTCATTNCTAATGCTGTTCTTTGTGATGGTATGATTTTCGTCGTTATTTTTCTTTTAACGTTCGTAGCTATTCATCGAAGAATATTGCATGTGTTCGATTACAAGACTTCTTATTTTGATATGACGTTTATGTATCGTTCAATTTTATAGCTTAAACAGATAAAATTAGAGGTGTTTACGGGATAGGAGGGGTAGGAACGGTAATCCTTCTTCATCCTCGTTCTTTGAAGTTTCTCATTTATTTTCGTACGGATTGAATTTATCCCGAAGAATTTTTTTTCCATTTTATATATTTTTTCGAAAATATATACTATACAAAAAAAAAAATTTAATAATATATTAGAAATCAAAATATAATATAATATTAAATATAATTTCTAAGAACTCAAATTTCAATACTACGTGATTACGTATTCCACAAATGAATATATATTCAAAGTGGGTGGGCGGGGCAAAGAATAGTATCCATGGTTTCGAATCCCATTTAGCTAGCTGAGCTATATCTCTCCACTCGCTCTCTCATTCCCTATTTGAAAGTAGTCTCTGAAATAGGGTAAAAAGAGGTGATTTAAATCATTACTATTTGACTCAGACCTGTTCTAAAAAAGTAGACGCATTTCAAATTGTTTGTTGACACGGACAAAGTCAAGGAAAACCTCTGAAATTATTTCAATATTGGACCTTGGACATATAATAGTTCCGAATCGAATCTCTTTAGAAAGAAGATCTTTTGTAGATTCGATAAGATCTCACATAAGTTGAAGAGGGAACGAAACAATTTTTTATAACTGTATGAAAATCTCTCTCTATCAAACACGTTTTAAAAACCTTGGGAGAAGTTCGAAAGAGAAAGCTCGAAGAGGACAATATCTGTTAGCAGTGGGCTTAAGCCATTACAAATGGTATCAAAACCAAATAACGAACAGTGTGTCAGAAAGAACGCTGAGCCCCAAAGGGAGTAGACACCGAGCAGTGTCCCAACAAGGATGTTGGGCCCTAAAGGGGGTGGACCCTAACAGTGTGCTAGGGAGAACATTGGGTCTCGAGAGGGGAACTAAGCATTCTTTATAAGCCCAAAGAGAACAATATCTGCTAGTAGTGGGCTTGAGCCGTTACAAATAGTATCAGAACCAAATAACGAGCGGTGTGCCAGAAAGGACGCTGAGCCCCAAAGGGAGTAGACACCGGACAGTGTCCCAGTAAGGATGTTGGACCCTAAAGAGGGTGGGCCCTAACAGTGTGCTAGGGAGAACATTGGGCCTCGAGAGGGGGAACTAAGCATTCTTTATAAATATGTGGAAACCTCTCTCTAGCATACGTGTTTTAAAAACCTTGATGGGTAGTCTTTTAAAGAAAACAATATCGGCTAGTGGTGGATTTAGGCCGTTACAAATGATATCAGAACCAAATAACAGGCGGTGTGCCAGAAAGGACGCTGAGCCCCAATTGGAATAGACACCGGTGAGTGTCCCAGCAAGTATGTTGGGCCCTAAAGGGGGTGGGCCCTAACAGTGTGCTGGGGAGAACGTTGGGCCTCGAGAGGGGAACTAAGTATTCTTTATAAGAGTGTGAAAACCTTTTTCTAGCATATGTGTTTCAAAAACCTTGATGGGTAGTCTCCCAAAGAAAACAATATCGGCTAGCGGTGGGCCCTAACAGTGTGCTAGGGAGAACATTGGGCCTCGAGAGAGGAACTGAATATTCTTTATAAGGGTGTGGAAATCTCTCTCTAGCATACGTGTTTTAAAAACCTCGATGGGAAGTCTCCCAAAGAAAACAATATCTGGTAGCGGTGGGTTTAGACCGTTGGGGGTAGATCTAGACGAATTAAATAAATAAATTATAACGAATTTAATTAGTGTTTCATATTCTTAATGAAGTTACATGGACACCGCACTAAACAATACCAATGCCTCACATGGCTTAGTTTTCTTGTGCAGTGAAAGATACAGAGATTCTAAACGCCATCAACAATTACAGACAATCAAAGCACCTATCTAATCTTACTCATAACAAAAATGCAGCATGTTTAGCAAGCAGGTTCGTTTATAAGCTAAGAGATGAGCCTTGTTCAAGTCCAGATGATTTCCACAAAGAAATCAACTCTGAAAATACCCTTGCAGATTTTCTTAAGCTCTTGAAGAAGTGTCACATAGCCTACAACTCGACCGTTGATGGCATCATGCTCCCCGCTTGCGTCCCCCACCTCGATCCCAAGTCCGTCTCCAGTAACTATACCAAATCCCGTGACGTCGAGTATATTAGCAGTAAGAACTTTACGGGCGCTGGGGTCGGGACGTCTGACGATTGGATCGTCCTCGTTCTTAGCACTAACACGTCGACTGGGAACTTTGCTAACGGTGGATCTTCGTCTTTGGTTGTCGCCCGGGGTGGTTGCATTGGTATCATGGTTGGTTTCTTAGGGTTGTTTGTTCTTTTGTTGTTTTGATGAGGTGAGGGAAAAGGCTTTTGGGTTTGGGTTTAAAGCATTGTATTTATCAGTCTATTATAAAAGATTAATAGAGTTGTACATGGGTCCAGTTACTGAATTGGTAACCTAAATAACACAATTGTTTCACAACTCGATCCTACTTAACCCTATCGGGTTGGATTGAATTAGGTTGTTTTTAAAAATAAATTATACTCACAATATATAATCATTCAGGACAATTTTAACCAAAATATATCACAAACCCTAAAAAAAATCACATTATCAATTTGTAAGGATTTCAAACAAGGTTCATCAATGTAACCATACTAAATAAATTAGTATATTTCTAACTCTACTATATTATTCTTATTATATATTGATCGTCATAGGTATAGGGGTGTACGTGAGTCGGGTTGGAGAATTTTTTGAGAACCCAAAAGTTCGAGTTGGTTTGATTGGTAACCCAACCCAACCCAAAATTTTTCATAACAACCCAACAACTTGAATTGAAAAGTTTAGGCCGTTGTGTTTTCTCTATTATAAATACTATGTATGCAACTTTCATAAAAGAGGATTGAAAAGATAAGTGCTTAAAGTTTTCTATTTAAAAGTTCTCTCCCCTCAAGTTGTTCTTCAGCTTGATCGTGATCCATTTCCAACACTTATCACATTCGTGTTAGAATCTGAAGAAGTCGTTGGAGAAACCTCTATAGTTATTAGTTGAAGAAACCCACAAAAGAGAATTGAAAATATAACATTGTCACATCTTCATAACATCATCACATCATCATATAACATAGTCACGTCATCATATAATATCAAGCATAAATAACACGTGCAAGAACTATTGGACACGTGTCGTTATACATAAGGCAAGTCTTCCGATCAAGCCAATAGTAAGGCCACTTGTTTTGTTGGCCTTAGTCGACATTTTCCCTAAACTCGAGTACGTTTAAATTCGTCTCCCGAAGTTTCTTAAAATATTGTCAGGAGTTGTTTCCTTTTAAAACGTCAAATCATATTTCTAATTTAATTCAACTTCGAACTTTTAGGACTTTATAACCTTCACCAGCTGCTTGAGAAATAGGAGACATGTTTACGTCCAGACCTCCCCAATGAAGAGAACGACCAGTTGAAATGGAACATGTAATAGGGTAGAGATTAGAGATGGATAAATCACACATGTACTTGTAATAAGGCTAGTGGAATCTATTGACCTTTAAAATATATAAGACAAGTCCTCGACAAGCAAGACCGGGACATCTGCCATACGGTCATAGGCAACATGCCTTGGACAAGGATGACCGTGACATCCTCCCCCACTTAATTGGTTGACATCTTTGTCAACCGACCCAGACAAGAAAGACTGAGACATCTACCATGCGACCATAAGCAACACGCCTTGGACAAGCATGACCGTAGTACTAAACATGACAAGGGAAAACCAAAAGAAATTCTCGTGTGTAATCTACGACATGTTTATCAAGGGTCGGGGAGTTTAGTTTAATACAGTTACGGTGAACAAATATAGTTTGAGAATGACAGCAAGAGCTAACTGCAGCAAGAAGATACAAGCCACAATCAAAACCCACCTCTCACCAGCTGACATTATGTGAGCTCGGAGATTGAGTGCCACAAAGGATGCAGACATGAATCCCGCAACGCCCGCAATAACCCATCTAAAAATTTCCAAAGGAACAACAGAGAGACACTGCAAATACAAACATAATGCCATTTGAACATGAACAAGAAGAGCTTGTAATTGTATTGTAATTTTATAATAAGTAAAAGTATTGAATCATGGACTGATTGGACTTACCAGTGCTGGGATGAACACAAATAAAGAGTAGCCATAGAGACATAAGAGCTGAACAAGGCCAGAAGGCACCGAGAAGTACTTGAGGATTACATATAGTCCAAGAGGAACGATGGTGACATAGCCATAGAACAAACCAGCAGACCAAGTTACCAAATTTATGTCATAGTTCCAATCTTTATGTTGTAACTTTTGTGCTATGTATGTTACAAACGTTCCAATAGAAGCAGCCACAAATATCAAGGTTGTACATATCCAAAATGGTCCGTATCTGGGGAGAAAATGATACTATAAACATAAAGCCTTCAGAATATAATCTAACACGACTCTCCACAATAGTACGATATTGTCCATTTTGAGCATAAGCTCTCATGGCTATGCTTTGGGCTTTCTCCAAAAGTCCTCGTATCAATGGAGATGTATTCCTTATTTATAAACCTATGATCATTCAGGGACTCCCTCCCAACCATCCTCAACACAGATGATACAAAATTAGTATAGTTACAGAAAAGGAGCTTACAGATCTGGAGTGTCGGCTGTCCTTTCGTTAAAAGTTCCTTTAAATGGATAAAGCGAATCTTTGATCCTCTCTAGAACGTCTGAAGTATCGACATCAAAATATTGTTTGTAGGAAGAAATTGAGAAGGTCTGAAGCCAGCCACCAGCCTGTTGGGGGGGTTCATCAGAACCAGAGATAGGTTTTGAAAATGTATCTGCATCAGATACACTTATCTATTAAGCTCAAACGTCAAGCTTTATTACAATATATCGCAAGAGAATAATTGCATAGTTTTGAAATTATTAGTTCATGACTACTTTTCCAAAATATTCAAACCAAGATTACTTTAACTTGCACGTTTCATTGATCTTGAGATCCACCTCAAACTAGTTGACAAGTCCATAAATATCACTTATTGATATGAACCAAGACATCTCAATCATGTAATATAAACTTCAAAGAAGATGAGTTTCATTTACTATTGTTACAAATTTTGGGTGGATGATAATTTAGAGTTATGGTATTTCATTAATGTATTTCAAGACTTTTTATTTATTTTAAGGTTACATAGTGGCTAATTATGGTCATAAAATATGAAAGTTACAACTCTTCAAACATCTCATAGAAGGCTTTTATTTTGGGCTATATAAATACCTCGTGGAAAGGTTTTATTTTGGACTATATAATAAAACCATGTATTATCCTTGCAATTGGAAAATGTAGTAAAAAAAGCATTCGCGCTTTCTTTTAGCTAAGGGCTAAGTTTCTTTTCAATTATATATAGTTTAGATTGCATGTTAGAATTATTCTTGACATGATTGATTTTGCCTGTGAGGTAATCTGAATCTTACTTTCCCTTGAAGGGATTCCTTATCATTTGCTATCAAAGCCTTAGGCCCAAGATCGGATATATGTTTCCTTCTTTTCAATTTGATTTTTATTTATTATATTTTTTTAGTTTTCAATTGACATCTTGGCTCTATTGAAAATTTTGAGAGGTGAGAATGAGAACTTAATTTGTGTAGATGAGTAATTTCTTTAAATGTACAGATGTGAGAGTGTTGGAGTTTGTTTATGTTTTCTTATTTTTGCATCAAAATGTCACAAATGAATCCTCTCGAAGAGATAGAGAATGATATGAACCAAGACATCTCAATCTCGGAAAGATTCTTGGATGGTTATAAGTTTTGGATAGGAGACTCAATCTCGAAAAGATTCTTGGATGGTTATAAGTTTTGGATAGGAGATAATCTAGAGATATTGTATTTCAGTAATGTATTTTCAAACTTGGGTTTTTATTTTTAAGGATATATAGTATCTTGTTTTTGTAAAGTAGACTTGGAAAATGCGATAAAAAGAGCTATTATACTTTCCTTTAGCTAAAGGCTAAATATTTCATTGCAATTCTATGTAATTTAGGTTGCAGGTTTAGAATCATTCAAACTTCAGGTTTAGAATCATTCAAACTTCGCATGATCACTCTTGCTTGGATATTTGATCAACAAGGTAATTCGAATCTTACTTTCCATTGGGGTGATTTCTTATCAATTCCTCTCTTGTCTGACGGTTAATTTCTGATTCAAATCATTTAGAGCCTTGTATATTCCTTCAAACAAATAGGTAGGTTTTATCCAAGAAGTTCTATGACTATTAGGCGTCTATGGTAAGAGAGATAGTTTGCATTTGGGTATTTTATACAATAACTAGAATCTTTCATATGAGCTATGAGAATATCAAGATAAGAAACATCAAATAAATTTGTTATGCCTAGATGAAGAAATGAGAATAAAGGATCTATTACCTTAATCTACAGAATCATTCGATAAAGCATTAGAATGGTAATGTGATAAATCTACTGCCTAGTTCTGATTCTTTTGATTCAATGCCCTTTAAACATAAACTTGAAGTTTATGATTTCAACCAGTTAGATCACTTTGTAGTGTTTCTCCCTCAAAGAAATAGATCCTCTATTCTCATTATAACGTTAGGAAGAAGAGAAGTGTCCCAAAAATTATCTTTTAAGTTTGGATATCCCCAAAAGGGTGAGAAAACCAAGCCAAAGAGCTGAGCTAACTGATTGAAGTCGACCAACAAAAAAGGATATAAATAATAATCCAACTAATACTAAATCCTCTTCAACAAAGAGCCTAAAATAGTTATCCAATCAAAACATCGAAATAAAGGCCAAGAACACTCGGCTCCAAGCAAAAAAGATTGGCAGAGGAAGGAAGAGATCAGACATCTAAGAACAATCCTTTTTGCAATTACGGATGAATGAAACACAATTAGATCTTAGTTTGTGGTGACTAAGGAGGAATTTCTTACATCTGTAATCCACAAACCTGAATTAAGCAATTAAATTTGGAGGAATTGAAGGATACTTTGCTAATGATACTGCTGATTGCAAAACTTCAACTGAATTCCTTTTATCAACAGCTGAAAAAATACTAATGTTTCTGCAAAAGAGTTCTCAAAAGAAAATTCATCAATCTCTATATCAACAATGTGCTTTAAATTCCTCACGGCTCATATTAACATCAGATTTGATATCGTGAACCATTGGAGAGGAGATATGATCTTTAGTGATGGGAGAGCTAATGACATCTTTGGTTAATGTACATTACAACCTAGGAGTGATCACTAAAAGAGTAAAAGAGGTTGCTAGTCTTGATAGGTAATAGGTGATCAATAATACTTTTTCCCCCTTCATTTTCATGTCTCACCCAAGCTTCCTCACTCTCTTCCTACTTTTCACTCACTCGATTGATTGAATGCGCAAATCTAAATGCATCTACGTCAAACCATCCCATACTTACATCATAGTAACAGATATCAAAACAACTAATGTCTTCCACCATGGAAATTTCAACATATCACTTGTCAAATGAAGGATGATCTTTGGCAGGTGCGCTCTTGTTGCTAGTAAGGAAGAAAGTTAACCACATTAAACCAAACGGAGGTGATTTGGGCAGTAGGACTATTGGATTGGATGCAATTATCTGAGTAGTTAGCAATAGATGACTTTCTTTCTAACATTATTACTAAAATAAAATATTTTCGTATCAATTAAGTTACCAATTTGAAACTAAACCAAAACCATATACCAAAATGGTTAAACAAAAACAAACAATAAAGTAGACAAAACCAAAAACCCCAAAGAAATAGCAGCCAGCACGCAAGAAAAAAAAAAGGCCAAACGACGAAGCAGACAACACGAAGATGGCGGCATGACTTATCAACGGTACAGATATGACAGTCGAAATGCATACAGACGTGATAGAAATGAATGCACACGGTCGTAAACAGAGTGAGCGGTCGCATATTCAAGCACCTACAAACTCATCTGAAAGTGGCATGGGAGATGCGGATGAACAACAGTAGCGACGGCTAGAGTTGGAGCTAATTTTAGGGATTTAAAAAAAAAAAAAAGAAAAAAAAAGAAGGGTTTTCAACTACGATACCATGCTCAAAAAATCAAGAGAAAATTATAATTTTGTCCTATTTTCTATGAGTGGAATAAGGATTCTTAAATAGAAGAACCACCTATTATAAATAACGAAATGATGTTTCAGGAAATATAATGCAATGAAATACTAATTAACACGAAGAAATAAATGAAAGATATACATCTCAATGGGATCATATCATGAACTTCTCAACTAAAACTGACCACCATGCTAAATGAAGCATAAACTTAACATGAAGAATATAAAGGAAAAGTCAATGGTTGAAGAAGTCTCAAAAGACGAAACCAATAATATAGTGGTAAGTTCATTATCTAAAAGTACTTTTAGACACAACAGGGGAGAGTTCGTTGGACAAGTCCTAAAAATTTTAGTGCCTCTCAATCTAAGTCTAGAAGATAGCATCTTATATTTGTCTTGATCAGTGAAACAACTAGAGAGATTTAACAGTAGAATCAGCTTCTCATATCTAATTCGAATAAGTTAAAAAAACAATGTTGAGATAAAAAGCTAAAGAAAGATCTTTAAATACCATCAGCATCACGAGGTGGCTGGAATCCACCAGCGATCTTTCCTTGAGTTCCAGAAGGAGGAAACGTTTGAAGATTTGACTCTACAACAACAAATCAGTCAGTTATGATCTTGCAACAAATAGCCAAAAAAAACAACAGTCCGTGGATCAAAATGAAACTCCAATACTTGATTTCAATCCAAATAATTTATGATTAATCTAAATTTCACTCCAGTATTTATATCGATATCATTCCTGCAATACAAGATGTTAGTCAAAATTTCATTCAACAGTGCTTCTAGCCCAGTGAAAATTAATATTGAACCTCTTTCCCTTTCCATACTGAATTCGCTATATATAGTTAGATCTAACATAGGCCAGTCTCCCATGCTTAAGTTCAACCACTTGATCCTCAAATTTCATCCCAATAATACGTCAATTTTGGATCCTTAAGAGCATAAACCTCCTCTAAGAAGCTTTGATTCTTTTTCCTAGCTACATTTGTCCGGTAACACAACGAACCGGAAATAAAAATTATAATTAAAAAAACTCAACACAAACGATTTTCTAGTGGCTTGTGATCTTAATCCCTCGCACACGCAAAATTTAACACTCAATCTCATAAACCTTTCATTTCTTCGCCCATACCTAACGTTATCAGAAAAAGGAAACTACTTACCAGTGAATTTAACGGCTATCTGTCCCTGATCTGGAACAGCCTGGAAATCAAAGTACACAGAAACCGGAGAAATCAACCGAGTAGATCAGATTAAAAAAAATGCTGCAGATTCGATAGCTTCTCTCCAAAACAAACAAACAAAAGAAATTACAAGAAAGCTAAAGAGGCGAGAAGCTTACGGGCACAGATCCTGAAACATTTTGGTTATCGATAGTCGTGTAGTTACCACCGGACATCATCTTCTGCGTATTCTTGCTTCTTCCTCTCCCTTCTCAGAGAAGTATCTCCATGTTTTGTAGATTTATTTGCTTGTTAGATGATTTTCTTGGTCTGAGATCTGTACGTTTCATTACGACCCGGACCTTCCTGGAGACGATTCTTCCGGAGAATGTGTTATTGTTAGTTAGTTTGGTGGGTGAATTTGGATGTCATGTGCGGGCCTTCTCTCTTCCTATTCCCGCCTCTTAATTTATTTTTTATTTCTTTTAAATATTTTATATATTTTTGCCCATTAATTTCTTACGCTTCAAACCTCCGATCCGGACTAAAAATTCATTACAACCAGAAAATGGGTTCGAGAAACAATTACAACACAAAATACAATGACTCGTATTATAAAAAATGGACCAACTATCGGAACAACGTGTCTGTGATTGCACAGAATTCGAACGCTCCTCTACCTCAACCGGTAATCATCGAACACCCGAAAAGCAAACAACCTATCTGTAGGCTTGCATCACATCCTAAACCTAGTAAATATCACGGGGTTTATTCTAAGGTTTAGGAAGTTGGGCTTATGCTCTACTGCTATCTGAGCATCTGGGGAGGTCTAAGAGTTCTGTATAGTACTTTAGCTCCTTGCGAACCCATTTTGGGTTCGAAGGTCCGGTTTCACCCTTTTCTGGAGTTGCGGATCTGTCGTACCTCGACCGGCAATCATCGAACACCCGAAAAGCAAACAACCTATCTGTAGGCTTGCATCACATCCTAAACCTAGTAAATATCACGGGGTTTATTCTAAGGTTTAGGAAGTTGGGCTTATGCTCTACTGCTATCTGAGCATCTGGGGAGGTCTAAGAGTTCTGTATAGTACTTTAGCTCCTTGCGAACCCATTTTGGGTTCGAAGGTCCGGTTTCACCCTTTTCTGGAGTTGCGGATCTGTCGTACCTCGACCGGCAATCATCGAACACCTGAAAAGCAAACAACCTATCTGTAGGCTTGCATCACATCCTAAACCTAGTAAATATCACGGGGTTTATTCTAAGGTTTAGGAAGTTGGGCTTATGCTCTACTGCTATCTGAGCATCTGGGGAGGTCTAAGAGTTCTGTATAGTACTTTAGCTCCTTGCGAACCCATTTTGGGTTCGAAGGTCCGGTTTCACCCTTTTCTGGAGTTGCGGATCTGTCGTACCTCGACCGGCAATCATCGAACACCTGAAAAGCAAACAACCTATTTGTAGGCTTGCATCACATCCTAAACCTAGTAAATATCACGGGGTTTATTCTAAGGTTTAGGAAGTTGGGGCTTATGCTCTACTTCGTCTGAGCGTCTGAGGAAGTCTAAGAGTTCTGTATGCTCTTCTTTAGTTCCTCGCGAACCCATTTTGGGTTCGAAGGTCCGGTTTCATCCTTTTCTGGAGTTGCAGATCTGTCAAGCAACAAATCCCATCTCTAGGGTGGATTATTATTCTGTTCTTTGATTTAGGTAGCTTGTTTTGCTTACGAAGTGAATGTTTAGTGTCTATGATTAAGGTGTTGTCTCATAGAAATGTTGGGGGAGAGTATAGTGTGAGCTAATATGAACACTTTCCATAGAAGGTTAGCTCGCAGACCCTCCCACGTAACCATAAAGTCAACAAAGTGTGGGCGATGCGATCCTCTATGTGTCGCCAACTATTGGGTCAACCTATCTGGTCTCACGCTCCCCTCTCAAGAATGGGTTTACAACATACTGGCCTGTTCAGGAGACCACTAGCTATTTTTCCATAAGGATGAGCCACGCACTACTAGGGGTGTACATGGTCTGGGTTGGGTTGGGTTGACGGATTTTTTTTACCCAACCCAAAATTTCGAGTTGGTTAGATTGGTAACCCAACCCAACCCAAAACTTTTCACAACCCAACCCTCTATTTTCGGGTTTGGTCCACGTTGGGTTGTAAAAAAAAATTTAACTTTTATTTATCCATAATTTATAATTATTCGGATACAATGTTAGATAAAATATATTAAAAGTTCACATACAAACACAAATCAATCCATAATTATTCCAAAAAAAAAAAATCAAGTTAAACATTGTTATTAAATACTATTAAAGGCTCACATTTCTTGAAAATTGGTTAATTTAAAAAATATATATATAAAAATATATCATGAAATTAAATAAACAATAAAAATAATTAGTTTAAAGATATGGTATATAACAAATATATATATATATTAATCTATATATATATATAAAATAGTTCAACATTATCATAAAATTTAAGACCGCTAAATGTTAACATTTTTTGAAAATTGGTTAAAGTAAGAAAAATATTGAAATAAAAATATATAAAGATATGTATATAAAATATATATATATATATATATATACGTCATACAATTAAAGACAGCTAAATGTTAACCTTTCTTGAAATATATATATATACGTAAAATTTAAGACAGTTTAAAAAAATATATAAAGATATGTATAAAATATATATATATATATATATATATATATATATATATATATATATATTTTAGTATTGAGTTCCTAAAGAAAAAAAAAGAAATATGTATTTGCTCGGATTCGATCTTGAGCGCGAGTCTCGTGGACTAACCAAAGTACCACTAGCAAACCTATATAAGGAAAAGTTCTTAATATATTTTATATATTTAAGTTTGGCTCAAGTCAACCCACGGGTTTTACCATGAACCCGAAAACCGAACCGATTCAGTTCGGGTTCAAAAAAATGAACCCAACCCTACCCGAAATGCTAATTCAACCCAACCCAACCCTTATAATTCGGGTTGGGTTGGTCCGGGTTGTCGGGTTGAATGTACACCCCTACACACTACCCTAATCTCGGAATGGATAGGGAAGTTGAGAGACGGATGAGACTATTCATATTGTTTATAACCTAGTGAGCTACCCTAATCGTCCTTAAATGACATGGAGGTCTACTATATTCCTAGGGATCACTAGGCAGTTTAAATCTTGTCTCTCATTTCCAGAACGTTCAAGACTCACTCCTCGAGATATTTCATTATATGAGTGCACACAAGTCTAGATCTCTAATAATCGCTCACGATTCTAGAGGTGCTCAGTCTATTGGAAACATACTGACTTATGTCAACTCACAACTGTTCTAGCTCTAGCGCCCTAATCTTAAACTGGTTCTCTTGTGCACGTTTTGCTAGGGAGATTATCCTACTGATCACCTAGAGGATGGTTTACGTAATCTAGAAATTTGTGCAAGCTTATTAGAGAGATATCCTATTAATCATCGCACTTAAAACATAAACTAAAACTGTAATGGCTCAAATCCACCGCTAGCAGATATTATCCTCTTTAGGCTTTTCCTTTCGGGCTTCCCCACACTGCAGATATTGTCCTAAAAATGTACTCTCTAACAACCAAAGGTAAGGAATGTTTGCATGCTAGCATGTCCTAGCGATCCTTACAAGTATTACTTGAAAAAGTCTAAGCACTACTTACATGGATGACATGCGTCTTCTCAAGCAAGTTTTTCAATGTGTTAGGAGCTTCAAAATTTCTAAAAAAATCGCTGGTAGGTCCTAATTCAAGTAAAATTAAGGTAAACATCGAAATTGGGACAAGAAACATATAAACGAGAGTCCAAATGGGGCAAAACATGGCCTTCACAGGCCTCTCGCACTGGAAGGTTGCCAATGCCTATTTGGGAGGGAATACGTGCACTCCTTAGGCGACACGTGTCGCATTCTCATTAGTGCATAGGGATCGGGTCAAACTTCTAGATTCGATCGAGTGTTATAGAGTTCTAATTCGTCGTTACAAAGATGATCCTTCCAATTTTTTTCCTCTCGACTGGGCCCCTTTCTGACCCTTCCTTTCTCCAATCGATGTGGGACCCCACCAAATTCACCCTCCTTTGGGGCCCAACGTCTTTATTGGCACACCGTCTCGTGCCTACCCCTCTTCGGGGAACAGCCCCCTCGCTGGCACATGGTCCGATGTCTGGCTTTGATACCATTTGTAATGCCCCAAGCCCAACACTAGCAGATATTGTCCTCGTAGGCTCTAATTCGAGCTTCCTCTCAAGGCTATAAAACGCGTCTCCTAGGAGAAGGTTTTCACCCGTTTATAAAGGGTGTTTTGTTCTCCTCCCCAACCAATGTGGGACATAACATTATAGATATAGATATAGACATACTAATATATAATAGTGGAATAGTGCAGGGATAAGTGCAGGTCGTTGTCTATACTCTCTCCCATATTCCTCATTTAAACAGGGATTCTCATGGGGACCCAACCCCGTTTACTAAATGGATATCTCTAATTTTGTTGAGACAAATTTTCAATTTTTTCTATTATTTTTAAAATTTTAACTTTGCCCCTATTGTTTAATTATCAAATCCCTTAAGTAAAATGTTCGTCTTATGTCACCTTGTTCTTGGCCAAGGGAGGATCGACTTAAGGACAAGATGGTCGAGCTCGCATGTTGTTCAAGATTAACTAATAAACTTGGATTTTTCATACCATGGATAACATTAAATAACAAATAAAATAATCAAAATTATTATTAAAACTAAATAAGGCTTCACGACATAAGTTCCAACAATCTCCTAGTTGCACTAAAGATGGTAAGACATGTGTCCTATGACATACTCTATATCAAATATGTTCTCCCACTTGTCATAGAGAAAATAAGACAAATAAGACATGTCTCGTAATCCTAGACATTATAGAAGACCCTCAAACACTTTAGTCGGGAGAATCCTTTTATATGATCAAAGAAGTGTCATTAATACTTTCTTTTTCATTATCATTCCCTACATATTCATGTCTCCTACAATGCTAGATTTTACAAAGCTAGAGGTTCTTCTAGAATCCTTGCAAAACGTTCACAGACAAAGCTAACTTAACGGATTGATTCCAACCAAGAGCTGGTTAGAAGATGAATGACTCTAAGATCGAACTTGGAATCTATGATGGTCACTCTTAGATACCAAGACTACTCACTCCAGAATTAGCTTGATCATGGCTAATCCAATGAATCGATTTTTAACATCAAACCTAAAGCAAGCTTTGAAAGAAACATACCACTCAAAGGGTTTCATCCACAAGGTTTTTGTATTCCACCATCGTTTCAAAATTGAATATTACATGCCTTTAAACAGGCCCCAAGATAACCCTAACATAATAAAGTTTAATAAATGCTATTAAATACAAATGGAAGAAAATAATACATTCATAAATTGTCTTAATTAGTAGTTCAACTAGCAAAGACAAGTCTAATAATCACTTCCCAACGTCAGCCACTCCATTATTTTCTTGATTTGATACTTGAATCTTTTTTGTATTATTTCTTGTAATTGCTCGATCGGGTACATGCAAGTGATCAGTTGTTGGATTCATATCAATGTTTTATAATTTTCTTAATATTAGTTTTTGCATCACTATCATGAGAAAGAGTGGCAGACTAAATCACATCTGAAACACATTTCAAATATTTAAAAATTATTACAGTGATACAAGTCATTTAAGGTAAAATTAATCTTAATATAAATTTCTTTAAATTTATGTAAGAACTACTGTATCACATACCGATCAAATCTTTAACTTCATACACATGTAACTAACTTAACCGATCTAATGTAACTAACGGTACATGTATATTAAATGTTAATTCTCATTTATGCATTAATTGTCTCCCGGAGGGAAGGTAATTAATCATATACTCTCAACATTTGAGGTTTCTTAGGATACTATTCCTCTGTATCATTCTTTGATGGTAACAACAATTTTATCGATACAAGATGTCTAAGACAAAATTAACATTTACCCTCGATGTTTTTTCTACATATAAGAGTTTTGATTATTCATTTAACAGATATCGTATATGAAAAATGAATTAGAGAATACTAATAGACTCTAGAATTGTAACAAGAGAGAGTTTATTTCTAGTTGCATTCTCCAGTTATAACACGTGAGCCTAACAAGTACAACAATTTTCTTTTGACTACCTTTTGACTTCAATCTTTCGGGATTTTATTAAGGGACTTAAAGATTGAATCTCCAACTCCCATGTAAGGAAAAAGTGGTCAGAATGCCTCGAGGAACCTTAAAATAAATAAATAAAACTAAAAATTAGGAAAAAAAAAAGAGAGTCAAAGTCAACGGGGAAAATCCCACGATCCATTTGAGGGGTTTGGCCCTTCCTCTTGGTTAGACGTGTAAGAATACGGAGAAAATATATATAAACCAAAGGTTGGTGACTAGAGAGCGTGATTGGTCGTGAAACCTTCACCAAATCGTTCGTTGGACTAAGGACAAGTACTCAAGGCGTTTGGATTGATCGGTTTTGCCAAGAATCGTCCAAGAACAAAAGGTAAGTCTGTGAATCTTTGGCCTCGGGTTGTCTTCGAAGTTCATGTGTTTTTGGAGGTGTTCAAGTGCTGATTCTTGAGTTTGTACTTCCAAGAGTAGAACTTCATGAGTTTGGAGATGGAACTTGGTTAGGAATCGTGTCATAATTGGAGTTATTGGAGGTCTCGAATCCGGTAAGAACACTTATTTTTCTAGAAACCCAATTGCGATTATTAAAAATTTTGTTTGGCTAAAAATTCCTTAAAAATCATCTTTAGATAGCTAGATTAGAGGGCTATATTTCTCGTGAAGAAAATATTTCATTTCAGATTAAGGATCATGAAAATGAAAATAAATTGATTTGGTATTCAAAAAGTTGGAATTTGTGCGCAAGAGAGAGAAAGGTTGGTCACGGTTGGACGATGAACGACGGAGCGCGTTTGGACGTCATTGGGACACGTGTCGACTGAGTAGTGGAGCAACGTATCAAGTAGCACGGGGGGACAGATCTAGGGTCGATCCGATCTGAATCTAATTCAAGAATTCTCCCGTCTAACCTTAAGACCCGCACATCGACCCAAGATACTGCAATCCAAGTCGCGTTTGACACGTGTTGTAACCATAAAAATTTGAAGGTAAAGGTTATATCTGCTAGGGCTTAAAGGCGGGCCTGACCGCACGCATTTGATGCATGTGCATGAGACCCCTATTTCATGCCCGCTCGATGCCCATTTGTTATTTTTCTGTCTCGATTTTGACATTAACCTTATTGTAATGTGATTTAGCTATCTCAAAGGGGAGTTTGAAATTTATGGACTCCCATATGGCTAGTAATCGAAGCTCGGGAAGGCACGAGTCAAACTTGTAAACATGAACTTCTAGGAAGTAATAGTTGTAGAAATCGCTTGGATTTGCATGCATGCTAGAAAACCCGACCCTAGAGATAAATTAGCATGACCTATACCTGGGAATATGGAACAAATGTGCAATCACATGCTTCTATATGAAAAAATGGATGTGTTAGATCTCGTTTGTCGTATGGTATCATTCTATACTGCTAGTACCAATATCATACTGTGTTGGAGGACGTGATTTTGTGAAATTTGCGTTCCGGATGCTTGATAGATGTTATCGTCTTGTTGAGCATTTGTTTGTCTGCTTGCATGATTGAATTTACATTAGCTCCATGTGTATGAATATGTGATTCTCCGTACAGAGGATTAACGGTAAGAATGACCTTAAACCAGGGCGCATTGGATTGTTTGGCTAGTCTATTACCTAGGGCAGAATGCCTCTAGACGACGAGCGCTATGGGTTCGTGAGAGATGAGCAGAGGGTGAGACCTTGTGCTCCTGATCGATCTAGACTTGGACGTTGTAATCACATTACCTAGAAATGTGAAACTTCGTCAAGACCACCGAACCGCCCTAGAGACCTAAACGACTACCACGGTAACCCCCAAGGGAATAAAGGTACCACGTAGATTGGTAGCAGACAGTGTCGCGTCAAGGAGCCTCCACAACCCTTTTTGGTTTGGTACCGTTGAGCTAGGCATAAGGTCGGTTAGAGGTTATGTAACCTGAGTGAGATAGTTTAACTTGGTTACACTACACAGAGGATTCGACCTATGGAAGACGTTGATCATGAGGATAGTCAGCAGAGCTATTATGTACAAGGGGTAGCATCCTCGATCTTCGGCGACTTCACGGTCTGTGGAATGGGTTCGCCAACTACCTTTCATGGATGACGAGTAGGCTAGCACTCACCATGTTGTCCCCCCTGATTGTGAGAGTGTTCTTGAGGTAGTGCCTCAACTCTAGGCACTGAACATTATTGTGAAGCCTAACATGATACAAAGACTGTGCACATCAAGATCGATGAGCCTAGAGATAACCCGTGGTCATCCGTTAGGTCGAGGATGAGATGAGAGCCTACAAGTAGATTGCTTACTGGGTAAATCTTTATGTACTCACTCGGTTCTACTTTTTCTTTGTAAGATCTATGAGGATGCATGTCGAGGTGAGGGGGTGCTTAGGAGCTCAGTGTCACGATCATACTTTTCCAACCGTGCGGTGTCGTGATCTTCACAAGCTCACGACCAGCCTTGAGGGAAACCCAAGCCCCATATATATTTTTTTGTCTGATTTTGTGGCTTCATCGAACCTTAGGCGACGTTTTTCTTTGTCAATCAAACATCACTTGTGCGGAATCCAAGCTTATTCGGTCGCACATCCCGCATGTGCGTGCATGTCCAATTGCCTGCGACACAACAACATTGCATCGCATCATCATCTTGATTTCCAACGACACGATCCATGCATCATGATGTCATCTCATGTCTCGGGACAACTCGACCATCTTGGCTTGCTTGAACAAATTTCTTGGGAACTAACCCATATGTCGATCATCTCATTGAGACATCCCAATCATCCATCCATCTTGATTCTCTGTAGCATTGGACTCTCTCATGTTCATTCTAAACCATTTACAACATACGTTCTGGATAGCGGGTGCATAATCCAACCTCCGATACATGGGCTGGGGCGCAATACCAGCACACCCGTACCACCGATACTGTCCTTGGAAGACCATTTATGAAGGAAGACACCCGAGACACTCTTTCCGTGACGCCCGCCCACGTTGTGATACACGTATGTGCCATAGGTAGCTAGCTTAGGCCACTGGACCAACGGGGTGGTGGAGAGTTGACACCATGCCTTCCCCTATTGTACATTTTGAGGCATTTTCAGTCCTTCTCGAGTAGACGTCATTTTGGCGAGCGAACATATGACCTCGTGCATATCCCATCGAGTATCCGATTGACACCAAATTTGATGAGCTTTCATCTTTTATATAGATAAATTTAATTCCTGAGTCGCATGTCGAAACTCACATTGAAACCCGAACTTCTAAGGTTATGGCTTGATATCCTATCCAGTCCTCTTTGAGCTTGTCTTCAACACTCGTTCGCCTCGTTCTCTCAAACTTTGTGTATGCCTCGACTTAGCTTGAATGCTCACACTTGGTACGTTGGATGATTCATCGTTCTTGTTAGTTAGATCATGACACTTCTCAATCTTTGCCCTCACGTGGCTAGATGGGCGCCACTTGAGAGTTGCCCCTTGTCTGTCTAGCGTGTGGGGGTCACAACTTAATTTAGTCATCATTCTCGATGACTTTCTCGGAGATACAATCGTATCATCAATTGTGACATTCTCCCCCACTTAATCTTGGCATCGTTCTGATGACGACTTGATTATTGGATTAGCTGCTCATTTGACCTGCTTACTTGTTTGTGTTTTCAAAATAAATACGAAAACTTGCACACTACTTATGGGCTATCCCACTTTCAGACATTTTCTCAGTCTTTGAGACTCGCATCATAAGCACGACAAAAAACAAGTGCCCAATAGTTGTGGGTTATCCCTCCATGGACCTAACTTTGCCTACTTTTTAGACTAGGCCCAAGACTTACAAACTAATCATGAAAAAAAAACTAGAATCAGCATTCCTCGCCTAAACGTGGCCGTTATGACCCAAACCGTCGTATTCTCTGAGTTGCATAGAGATGTGTAACATTACATTCTCTCATCATGACCACATCCCTTTTTGGAAGCAGGGTCTTGAAGCTTGTAACTCATCCTCGTGTTGGCATTACACTCTAGTCAACTTCTCAACTGGCAACCGTCATGTGGCAAACGCTGCACTGAATTTATCTAGTCTTGTTGCAGCTTCATTTTACTGTGTTGCCCACATCCAGCCTGATGCTCTCTTCTTGAGCGGATGCTGGTTTTGACACTCTTGTGAAGCCATCCTCCTTAGGCAATAGGTGATGGCTCAAGGAACACACTTGTGCTAGCTTCTTGGAGCACTTCCTCGGAGTGAGCAACCCATTATCTTGGGCTCTCCCTCACTTAACTCAATTGCCTCTCTTGCAACGGCATCGTCCACCCATCCGACTTCTTTGCTTGCAACCATTGGGATATTCCTATGATGCGAATGACTTTTTCGAAGACACCGACCTAGTACACCTTCTGATTCACTGTATGCTCATTTGAACTCCCAAGCCCTCGATAAATGAGCTTGATTCGTGTTTTAATGACGGGTAAGACTTGTCCTTAAGGAGTCTAGCTTTTGACCGACAAAGCAACTCTTGATTCTGACTTGCAGTGTCCTGTCCAATTTGTTAAAATAAAACTCACTAATTTGTGAAGTAAATTTCACACACACTAACGATAGAACGCTCCAATACTACTTTGTGAAAATACTACTCGCGTACTTGTAAAGAAGATATCGAGAGAGGAGAGACAAGGAGACAAAGAACACTGATTTTATAAAAAAAGAAAAAAAACTTTTTTATTTCTCTGTATTTCTTTTCTCTCTTGCTCTTTTTTGCTCTCTTTTTTGCTCTACTCTACCCTATAAGGATTAATTTATAGGTTTTCTAACTCTAATAATAGGTATGGGAGAGACACCCATAAGCCTACCATCATTCCTACAAACGCTTAGGCATTTTCTTTCACGTGACTTTTCAAATTAACTTTCCTAACAAATTTACTAAAGTTAACATTTACCATTTTTAAGTTTATTTCAACAAAACTTCTCCATAAACTTAAATGTTTCTACCATCTGTCATGCCAATATTGTATTTGTCAAAAAGTACTTTCGGTAGCGGTTTTGTAAAGATGTCCGCAACTTGATCTTGACTTGCCACATGCAGCAATTTCGCGCTTCCTTCCTTCACATGATCTCGAATAAAGTGAAATCGAACATCAATGTGTTTGCTTCTTTCATGGTTCACTGGGTTATTTGCCAACTCAATTGCTAATTTGTTGTCAACTTGAATTACGGTTGCACCTCGTTGCTTTAGCTCCATCTTGCTCAACAAATTTCTAAGCTATATCGCGTGACACACACACCAAGATGCTGCCACATACTCAGCTTCACACGTCGAGAGTGTCACGATCGGATGTTTCTTTGAAAACCAAGTAAATGTTGTGTTGCCCATGAAGAATACATAACCCGATGTACTTTTCCGATCGTCTATGTCTCCGCACCAATCACTGTCAGAGTAACCAGCTAATTTGTAATCTTATGTTTTTGAGTAGAATAACCCAAGTGACACCGTTCCTTGGATGTACCGTAGGACTCGCTTCAACGCCTTCCAATGTGAATAAATCGGCTCCTCCATGAACCGGCTTATAATGCCGACACTTAATAAAAGATCTGGCCTTATGCATGTAAGATAACGAAGGCTTCCTACCAGGCTCCGGTACCTATTTGCATCTACTAGTTCTCCTTCATCGTACTTTGAGAGTTTTGCACCTAATTCTATTGGTGTTGATACCGAGTTGCAATTTTCCATCTTGTACTTCTTCAAAATCTTCTTTGCATATTTCTCCTGTGATATAAAGATATCCGTCTCTCCTTGCTTAACCTCCAAAACCAAGGAAAAACTTCAACAAGTTCCAAGTCTGTCATCTCAAATTCTAGTGTCATTGTGTTTTTGAACTCTTCTATCATTTCATCATTGTTGGCTGAAAAGATGAGGTCATCGACATAAAGAGCAACAAGTATCACATTACCTCCACTTTTCTTTGTGTAAAGTGCATGTTCGTGGGGACATTGCTTGCACCCGTTCTCTTTGAAGTATGTATCGATACGAGTATTCCATGCTCGCGGTGCTTGCTTCAACCCGTAAAGCGCCTTCTTCAATTTTAGTACCTTCTTATCTTCTCCAATTTTCATGTACCCGGGTGGTTGTTCGAGGTAGACTTCTTCTTCAGGCACACCATTCAAGAATGTCGACTTGACATCCATTTGAAAAATCAGCCATTTGAGTTGAGCTGCTTGAGAAATGAGCAATCGAATTGTCACCATTCTAGCGACGGGAGCAAACACTTCGTCATAGTCGATTCCCGCCTTTTGCTTGTATCCCTTCGCAACAAGTCGCACCTTGTACCGCTTTATCTTGCCTTAAGCATTCATCTTTTTCTTGATACCCACTTCACACCTATGGGCTGACTTCCTTCTGGTAATTCTGTCACCTCCCATGTATTGTTGCGATGAATCGCTTTAATCTCCTCATCCATGGAAGTTTGCCACTTCTTGTCTCGCACCGCTTCTTCAAAGCGGATATTTTCAACATCTGCCAGAAGACATACAAGGTGTACCTCATTTGTTGAGTCATACAAGTCTCGCAAACTTCGCATTTTAGGTTATCGTGGTTCATCTTTATCATCGGAAATTTCTGAGTCTGTTGGTGCACTTGTTGGTACAACGACTGATGATTCTCCAACTTTGATATTGACTTTTGTCGAATTGTTCCCGTCCCATTTGCTTGCTTCATTTACTCACACATCGCGACTCACTATCACCATCTTGCTTATCGGGTCAAGTAGCTTGTATCCTTTTATCTTCTCATCATATCCAATAAAAATATACCATTTGCTTTTGTCTTTGAGCTTCGTTCTTCGTTGATCTGGCACGTGAGCATAAGCCACACTACTGAACACTTTGAGATGAGAGATTGTAGGCTTTGTCCGCTCCAAGTCTCTTGTGGTGTTTGATCATCTAACTTCACATGTGGACATCAATTTTGTACGTAGATGGCACATTGCACGGCTTCTGCCCAAAATTCCTTTGGCATCCTTTTGCTCTTATGCATTGATCGAACCATGTCGAGAATGGTCCGGTTCTTTCTCTCGGCCACACCATTTTGTTGTGGGTGTACGGTGCGGTTAGAAATCGCCTTATGCCTTGCTCCTCGCTATACTCCATGAAAGCCGTCGAAGTATACTCGCCACCTCTATCAGATTGTACAGCTTTGATGTGTCTACTAGTTGCCTTCTCCACCATCACTTTGAACCTTTTGAACACCTCGAATGCCTCGAATTTTTCTTTCAGAAAGTAAGCTCAAGTTGTTCGTGAGTAATCATCGATAAAGAAAATGAAATTCCTCTTTCTACTAAAAGACTCGGGGGTAATTGGTCGAGATATATTTGTGTGGATCAACTCGAGAGGTTGTTTAGCCCAAAATTCAGCCTTCTTTTGAATTGAGGTTATCGCATGCTTGCTGAGCATGCATTCTTCACAAAATTTTCCTTCAAAGTCCATGTTGGGTAGCCCATGCACCCTATGTTGACTCTGGCAATTCAGAGGAAATATCGACGAAAAAACTGGTCGAAGGTTTCTTCGAAAGAAAAAATAGCGGAAGTAAAAGGAGAGAGGGATAGAGATTTGCTAAAGACTCGATGTTTTATTTCTCTTCAGTTGAATTCTTTAAATAAAAAATCTAATTACAAAAATAGAAAAACTAATTACAAAAAATAGAAAAGTGGGCGAAGATTTCGCCCAAGTTGGCCAAAAATGGCAGCTAGAATTACGCTCTTCCATTGGCGTGAATTCAGAAGTTTTGAGACGTCAAAACAACCTAACTGAATAGGAACATAGCTTTTATTTAACAATCTCCTCCTAAAAGATGTGCTATATCTACCTTATTATTTGAACTCCGATCTTTGAGTGTAGTTCTTCAAATTTTACCCGCGCTAGGGACTTGGTGAAAATGTCTCCAAGTTGTTCCTCTGTTCGGATGAAATCAATTTTGATGAGCCCTCGATCTGCACATTCTCGAATGTAGTGGAATCTGATTTCTATGTGCTTGCTCCGGTTGTGCAAAACTGGATTTTTGATCAGGGAGATCGTAGCTTTGTTGTCTACGTATAGCATTGGTGGATCGCTTTCTCTCCCGATGAGTTCTTCCATTAG
>NC_036655.1:1609369-1660807 GCF_002806865.2 Cucurbita pepo subsp. pepo | reverse complement strand
TTAACACTCAATCTCATAAACCTTTCATTTCTTCGCCCATACCTAACGTTATCAGAAAAAGGAAACTACTTACCAGTGAATTTAACGGCTATCTGTCCCTGATCTGGAACAGCCTGGAAATCAAAGTACACAGAAACCGGAGAAATCAACCGAGTAGATCAGATTAAAAAAAATGCTGCAGATTCGATAGCTTCTCTCCAAAACAAACAAACAAAAGAAATTACAAGAAAGCTAAAGAGGCGAGAAGCTTACGGGCACAGATCCTGAAACATTTTGGTTATCGATAGTCGTGTAGTTACCACCGGACATCATCTTCTGCGTATTCTTGCTTCTTCCTCTCCCTTCTCAGAGAAGTATCTCCATGTTTTGTAGATTTATTTGCTTGTTAGATGATTTTCTTGGTCTGAGATCTGTACGTTTCATTACGACCCGGACCTTCCTGGAGACGATTCTTCCGGAGAATGTGTTATTGTTAGTTAGTTTGGTGGGTGAATTTGGATGTCATGTGCGGGCCTTCTCTCTTCCTATTCCCGCCTCCTAATTTATTTTTTATTTCTTTAAAATATTTTATATATTTTTGCCCATTAATTTCTTACGCTTCAAACCTCGGATCCCGGATCGGGACTAAAAATTCATTACAACGAGAAAATGGGTTCGAGAAACAATTACAACACAAAATACAATGACTCAGATTATAAAAAATGGACTAACTATCGGAACAACGCGTCTCTGATTGCACAGAATTCGAACGCTCCTCTACCTCGACCGGCAATCATTGAACACCTGAAAAGCAAACAACCTATTTGTAGGCTTGCATCACATCCTAAACCTAGTAAATATCACGGGGTTTATTCTAAGGTTTAGGAAGTTGGGGCTTATGCTCTACTTCGTCTGAGCGTCTGAGGAAGTCTAAGAGTTCTGTATGCTCTTCTTTAGTTCCTCGCGAACCCATTTTGGGTTCGAAGGTCCGGTTTCATCCTTTTCTGGAGTTGCAGATCTGTCAAGCAACAAATCCCATCTCTAGGGTGGATTATTATTCTGTTCTTTGATTTAGGTAGCTTGTTTTGCTTACGAAGTGAATGTTTAGTGTCTATGATTAAGGTGTTGTCTCATAGAAATGTTGGGGGAGAGTATAGTGTGAGCTAATATGAACACTTTCCATAGAAGGTTAGCTCGCAGACCCTCCCACGTAACCATAAAGTCAACAAAGTGTGGGCGATGCGATCCTCTATGTGTCGCCAACTATTGGGTCAACCTATCTGGTCTCACGCTCCCCTCTCAAGAATGGGTTTACAACATACTGGCCTGTTCAGGAGACCACTAGCTATTTTTCCATAAGGATGAGCCACGCACTACTAGGGGTGTACATGGTCTGGGTTGGGTTGGGTTGACGGATTTTTTTTACCCAACCCAAAATTTCGAGTTGGTTAGATTGGTAACCCAACCCAACCCAAAACTTTTCACAACCCAACCCTCTATTTTCGGGTTTGGTCCACGTTGGGTTGTAAAAAAAAATTTAACTTTTATTTATCCATAATTTATAATTATTCGGATACAATGTTAGATAAAATATATTAAAAGTTCACATACAAACACAAATCAATCCATAATTATTCCAAAAAAAAAAAATCAAGTTAAACATTGTTATTAAATACTATTAAAGGCTCACATTTCTTGAAAATTGGTTAATTTAAAAAATATATATATAAAAATATATCATGAAATTAAATAAACAATAAAAATAATTAGTTTAAAGATATGGTATATAACAAATATATATATATATTAATCTATATATATATATAAAATAGTTCAACATTATCATAAAATTTAAGACCGCTAAATGTTAACATTTTTTGAAAATTGGTTAAAGTAAGAAAAATATTGAAATAAAAATATATAAAGATATGTATATAAAATATATATATATATATATATATACGTCATACAATTAAAGACAGCTAAATGTTAACCTTTCTTGAAATATATATATATACGTAAAATTTAAGACAGTTTAAAAAAATATATAAAGATATGTATAAAATANGAAAGGGAGGTCATTTTATAGGAGGGGATTTCATTGATTCCGAGAGTTGGTTGGGATTTTTGTGGATGAAATTGAATTCACCTCCTCCTTCTCCGTAGTAACTAATGTCAAATTACTATTATTAGCTTCAACAAAAACACCATGTATAATGCCGCCTTATCCTTTGATCGCAATTCTTTTAACGCCTTGTTTTGTGCCGCCGTGTAACCCGTGGTATCCTTTGGTTCTTCGAAACCTTCTTCGACCACCTCCCATGCATCTTGAGAACCAAGAAAAGCTTTCATTTGGATGCTCCAATTCTCGTAGTTTGTCTTCGTTAGTCGCGGTAGAGGCATTTGACCCATCACATTCGCCATCGGCTTTGATACCAATTTGTTAAAATAAAACTCACTAATTTGTGAAGTAAATTTCACACATACTAACGATAGAACGCTCCGATGCCGCTTTGTGAAAATACTACTCGCGTACTTGTGAAGGAGATGTCGAGAGAGGAGAGACAAGGAGACAAAGAACATTGATTTTTATAAAAAATCCTTCTCTATTGCTCTGTATTTTTTTCTCTCTGTTTTGCTCTGACTTTACAATAGAAGAATTACGCATTTATAGGTTTTCTAACTCTAATAATAGGTATGAGAGAGACACCCATAAGCCTACCATCATTCCTACAAAGGCTCTCGGCCTTTTCTTTCACTTGACTTTTCAAATTAACTTTTCTAACAAATTTACTAGAGTTAACATTTAACATTTTTAAGTTTATTTCAACAAAATCTAGCACTCGTGACACACTTGCAAAGTTTTCATTCGACCTTCGGGTTCTCTATCTTATCCGACTAGACACACAAAGTGTAGCTCTAATACCAATTGTCACAGTCGTACTTTTTCAATCGTACGATGTTGTGATCTTGACACGCTCACGACCAGTCTTGAGGAAAACTGAAGCCCTATATATTTTTCACCTGACTTTGTGGCTTCGATCGAACCTTAGACGAGGTTTGTCTTCGCCAATCGAACATCACTTGTGTAGAATCCAAGTATTTTGGCCACACACTCCACCTACGAGTGCATGCTCAATCATCTGCGACACAACAATGTCGCATCTCATCGTTATCTCGGTTCTCAACAACATGACCCATGCATCGTGATGTCATCACATGTCTCAGAAAATCTCTACCATCTTGGCTTGCTCAGACACATATGTTGAGAACTGACCCATGTGTCAATCATCTCATCGGGACATCCTGAACATCCATCTATGTGGGTTATCTCAAGCATTGGCCTCTCCCATGTCCATGCTAAACCATTTACGACAAGCGTTTTAGATAACAAGTGCATAATCTAACCTCCGACACATGGGCTGTGGCATAATACCGGCATACCCATGCCATCGGTACTGTCCTTAAAAGATTCTTTTCAAAGGAAGACACTCGAGATGCTTGCCCACGTTGTGACACACGTATGTGCCATATGGTAGCTCGAGTAGATGTCATTTTGAGGGGTTGTGGAGAGCTGACACCACGCCCCCCCTATAGTACATTTTGAGGCATTGCCAATCCTTCTCAAGTAGACGTCATTTTGACGAGCGGACATACGACCTCGTGCATAGTCTGTTGAGTATCATATTGACACTAAATTTGGTAGCTTTCATCTTTCATACAGAGAGACTCAATTCCTTTACTGCATGCTAAAACTCATAACAAAATCCCAACTTTTGAGGTTATGGCTTGGGGCCTACCTGACCCTCTTCGAGCTTGTCTTCGACACTCGTGTCGCTTCGTTCTCTCGAACCTTGTGTATGCCTCGACTTAACTTGAATGCACACTCTTGGTGTGTTGGATGATGCACCATCCTCCTCGGTCGCATCAAGACACTTCTTAATCTTGGCCCTCACATGGTCAGATGGGCGGCACTTGTGGGTCGCCCTTTGTTTATCTTGCATGTTGGGGTCACAACCTACTTTCTCTCAGCGAGACTGGGACACTCAGCAGTCACAAAGGAATGTCAGCTTGGGTTGTCTATAGAGTCCATGAGTTTACTAGTTCACATTTCTTTATAGACAATATATCCCTACCTCGTTCCCCATTTTTTGAAATGTACATGTCATATATACTTGATTTGTTTTTCCCACTATAGTATAATAGGAGTGAAATTTTATGGCATTTTTCCACTATCTTCTCATACTTTCATCATGCACTACATAGTTGGTGAGTCACAACTAGTATTTTGACGCCTCGAAATTTAGGGTGTGACAGTTCAACGCTTTGCCATAAGTCTTACTCTGAAGATCTATATATTCTTATCTATACATAATTTTCCTTTTATAGATACATTCACTTATTCGATTTTATGACTTTCACTTATTTATCCTTTGTCATCATGCCTCGTACCTATTTGAAGGTAATAAGCCTTGAACTTTGTCATCTAGCATGACAACTTGACTTCAATTAAGTCCTTGTATAGATTGAGTCATCTCATAACTCTTCCACTACGATGAGACTTATCCAATTCATGACTAGAATCTACTTGACTCTCAAATGTCACTTAGAACTATCTAATTAATACTATTTCACCTCAGTACACAGTAACCTCAATCACGGGAGTGTTCTAAACTAACTTTACTACTCTTCCATAATCCTACAATTGTCTCATAGACAGTTTTGAAGGCAGAGACTAATTATGCAATCTCCATTGCATATCCAAACAAGATGTCATCAAATTTTCTAAATACCCGTACTCTAAATAAATATCCCATGAAAAAATTGAGGATAAAAGATTATGGCCGTTAGATGAAAGTCCCACATCCGCTAATTTAGGGAATGATCATGAGTTTATAATCAAAGAATATTATCTCCAGTGTGACAAGACTTTTTAGGGAAGCCCAAAGCATAAGCTCAAGCAAAGCCATGAGAGCTTATGCTCAAAGTGGACAATATCATACCACTGTGGAGAGTCGTGTTCATCTAACATGGATCAGACTCATGCCCTAAACTTAGCCATGTCAATAGAATTCTCAAATGTCGAACAAAGAACTCCAAAAGAAAAAGGAGTCGAACCTCCCGCCTCGAAGGCATAGTAAAAAAATGATTAAGACTCCAAAACAAAAAGAAGTCGAGCCTCAATTAAGGGGGCGCCCACATGGGCTAATTTAGGGGATGATCATGAGTTTATAATCAAAGAATACTCTCTCTATTGCATTTAGTAAACTTTTATTAAATAGAAAATTTTATTCTCTAATAAATTAATAATTATTTAAAAAATTTATTCTATGTGAATTTGTTGGATACAAAATAAAAAAATTAATGATTTATAAATATTTTTAAATTAATAAACATAAAAAAAATTCTAAATACTTTTTAAATTTTATTATACAAAAATTGATATATTGTTAGCTTTTGGAGGTCAATAAAAGCTTTGTTTCTCGTAAAAAAAAAAAAAAAAAAAAAAAAAAAAAATTAAAGAAAACATGTTAGTTTTGTAAATTTGCTAAAGAATAAGGGTATTTTAGGTAATACGCCGAATTGTCGGTCATTTACTCAAAAAACCGATTTCCTCTTCCCTTGAACGCGTCTATCCCACCTTTAATCCCGCATTCATCCTCTCCGACACCGGCGTGCCCCTCTCCCCGCCGTTGGTAGCAGTTTAGCGGCGCGGCTCTTCCGTCAAGATCCACGACACGGCAGCGCAACCTACTCCGGTGTGCAAAGTGGCGGCACGACCACCTCTTGCGCAATTTCTCTGACGCGTGCAAACTCCCCTTGGCAATCTCTCTCTCTTGCGAATCTGTCCTTCTGGTGACCTGCACTTAGAGCTAACGCAGCTTCCAACCTCGTCAGGTTTGTGCACAAACTAGCCAAGACTCACTCGGTTTTAGCGGTAAAATCTTTATTATTCACTTATTAGGGTTGACTGGGTTGGTCTACTTTAGAAATTTGTTTATTTAGTTGTTAATTCTTGGAAATCATGCTCTTGAATTGAATTAGGCTGCGGCAGAACTTTGGATCAGTAGAATCTTAGTTCGTGAAAGGATTAAGGTTAGTGGGTCATACACTGTACGATTTTGTTCTCTGCTTATTTGATGCCTTTGATTGTTTGAATGTTCTGAAATAGTTAGTTGTGTTTGCTATTGTTGATTTTAGAGATTAATGTGATGTATGCTGGATTTCTTAGCTAAATGAATGCTGAGTGTTGTTTACTCTTGTCCAGAAAGCATGCTGAAAATTTGTTTGGGAAATATGTATCTGAGTATGCGTTATTGATTATGTCAAAAACTTGATGTCTTAGCTGAGAAAGGGAAGAAGCATTATTTTACATTTTGAGGAGTTAAGTATGAGGGCCTAAGGTATAAATAGTAAGGGCCAATACTCCACATTGTGAGTTGCTTAGTATCCAGGACGTAGTTTTATACGGTGAAAAGTACCAATGCAAGGAGACAACACGAAAATTATTGATAGAGATACCACTAAAGACCAGTCCTTCTTTCATTTCAATCCATTGGTCATTGTTAAAATGGATTGCAGATGTCATCTATAACTTTCTCTGCTCCCTTCAACGAAAATTTCTTTAAAGAATTAATGTTTGATGACTAGACCTTATGGATAAAGAAGAGATCCAAGCTTGACAACAGTGGGGATCCAGCAAGCTTTTGATACCAACTGGTGATGAAAGTAAGGGCTGGAGTTCTTTTTATAGCCTAATACTCAACCACCTACTGCCGAAGCTATTCTGATATAAAGAACCCTCCCAACCACCCTGCCCATAGTCTTGAAGACCCATCTAACTCTTATAAAACTTTAGTGCGATTTCCCCACATTCATCTTCTACTCATATGAAGAGTCAAAAGACACAGCCTTGACTGTGATTGCGCCTCATTCATCTTCGGCTCAACTGAACACATTCTTCATTGCCTAGGGAAGATACTTCCATATAAGATAATGCGGAACTTGGAAGAACATATCTTTTGAAAGGAAATTTAAATAGCGATAGTTTTCACCTTGCCAAATGGGAAAATGTTCTCCTCCCTCATAAGTAAGGTGGCCTTGATACTTGCAGCATGAAGAGAAAGAGGTCCTTTTAGCCATATGGAATAACGTTATCAGAAGATAAAAGATGCTGTTGGCAGGAAGATAATTGATGCCATCTGCGAGCCTCTCTGATGGAATTTGAAACTTGGAAGGAGATCCCTAGCCAGTGTCCAGGACCCTTGGAGAAATATTTTAAACCATCAAGACCTAATATATGATCACATGAGCTGCGAGTGGGAAATGGACATTTTACATCTTTTTTGCTGATTGGTTGCTGCTAGAAGTTCCCGTCTTCCTGTTTTCCCCTTCTCTGAATAAACATGCCTCAAATTTTTGTCTACGGCAGGCAGAGGATGGCTATTGGGATTTGTTTCTGTGAAGAAACCTTAAAGAGGTTGATATTTTGGAATGGGCTGTCCTCACACACTTACTTTCAAACACTCTTCTCTCTCATTCAGATAATCGTTGGTGCTTGAAGCTAAAAGGACCAAGGTTTTTTCCTACCACATCTTTTACTCCTTGATATGGGCTCTAGATGTGATTCAACACACTCATTATATGATTCTATATGGAAAGACCAATACCCAAAATAGATTAAATTCTTTCTTTGGGAATTGAGTCCTTGGGTCAACAACACTTTAGGCAAGCCTTAACACTGTATACCCTATAAGTTCATCTCCCCTCAATCATTCTCACTATGTATGAAGTAAATGAAAACACGAAGCCATCTCTTTCTCTCTTGTAGTTATGCAGCAAGGAATTAGGTGACTGAGATCCGATGGTTTTTTCGCCACCTTTTGGTAATCAGTATTATGTAGTTTTTTCTCTTTTTTTTTTTTTTTTTTTTTTTTTTTTTTTTTTTTTTTTTTTTTTTTTTTTTTTTNATTGTGTTTGCTGCGCACTTATGGAATTTAAGTTTTTACATTTGAAAATGTTAATTGGATTGATTCTTGTATATGCATCTTTGGGACTTTTAATTTGGATAGATCTTAATATTAGCTTGTTTCTTGAATTTCGCACCTCAATCTCTCATGGTTGTTCCATTTTTTTTCTTGTTTATTTTGGAAAGCTGGTTGTTGCTTATTATTATTATTGTTATTTCATATTTGAGAGGATTCGGGAGGACTTGAGATTAAAGGCTTAATTATGAAAACTAAACTAGAAACAAATTGGTTTCCATCAATTGTACCTGGTGATTTCTATTTGAGAGGTTGTCGTGATGTCAGCTAGTTTTTTCCTTAATCCACAGGTTCGATGATTTACACGGCCATCGACACATTTTATCTAAGTGATGAGCAGTTGAAGGACTCACCTTCGAGAAAGGATGGGATTGATGAAGTCACTGAAACCACCCTGAGAATCTACGGTTGTGATCTCATCCAGGAAGCTGGCATATTGCTTAAATTGTAATGTCATGCATTAAACTATTTCATGGTTTTTCTTTATGGCATGGGAACAAGTGTGTGTATATACTACTTGAGTAGTATTACATTTTTTAAAACATTGCTTCTTTCAGGCCTCAGGCAGTCATGGCTACTGGACAAGTTCTGTTCCATCGATTCTATTGCAAGAAATCATTTGCCCGCTTCCATGTCAAGGTTATTTTGTTTCAATTATTAATTTTTATGTGTTTGTATATATATAAAAAAAATTGGGCTAGTTAAGTTCTACTTTCTTAATTGAATTCAACGCCCCAAAGAAGAAAACTTATTTAATGGAATGAAAAGAAAATACTATTTAAATTCTACTTGGACTAGTCTCTTCTAATTATTTGTTTTTCTCCATTTGTCTATTATGACCTGCTAGATGTCTTTTCTATATTCGTTTGACTCCTGCCTTCTTAGATCTCTCTTCCCCTCTCTCTAAACCGTCCATTCTTTTAAGAATTGGTTGATCATCCAAAACAAATGATTTTTTTTGTGCTTGTTTATGGTCTTCCATTTTTCAGAAGACTTCACATCTGCTTACACTTAAGTTGTTGTATTGAGCTCATTAAAGAGCTCATTAAAGAAGTCAAGGTTGTACATTTTGATTCCTTTTTCTTTTAAAGTTATTTTTAATTCTTATGATATGTTTCATATAAAAAAAAATTCTGATGTGATGCTTTATTGTTTTATGATACTTTCTTGCAGAAAGTTGCTTCTAGTTGTGTGTGGCTTGCTTCAAAGTTGGAGGAAAACCCTAGGAAAGCCAGACAAGTAATTATTGTTTTTCACAGAATGGAATGTAGGAGAGAGAACTTATCGATAGAGTTCTTGGACCCTACTCTCAAGGTCTCAATTTGATCTTTTTATCCTCAGTTTCCATTTTTGAATCTTAGGATCAGTATTTTCTTCTTTTTTAATCGAAGTGTTCGTCGTTCATTGCACAAAAAAGTAAAAAAAAAAAAAGGTTTGAAATCATTGTTTTTTTTTTGTCCTATAAAATCATCTGGAATCTAGCTTTGCTATTATATTCACATATTATTGATTCTGTCCTCTTCTTGGCTAGTACTTTTTAAAATTTTCACTTAACTAACCTCCTAGTTTTTTTATTTATTTTATAATGTTATTCAACATTTTAATTATTTTGTTTTGTTTCATACAGAAATACGCAGACTTGAAGATGGAGTTGAGCAGAACTGAGAGGCATATATTGAAAGAGATGGGTTTCATTTGTCACGTTGAACATCCGCATAAATTCATATCTAACTACCTTGCAACCCTTGGAACACCTCCAGAACTGAGGCAAGAAGCTTGGAATCTAGCCAACGACAGGTATAATAATAGTCAGAAGTTAATCAAAAGTTTCATTTCCATGTTAATTTTCATTCAATTGCTTTCGAGTTAGTTAACACAATTAATCCTATTGTAGAGTTTGTCAATATTTGAAGTCACTTCAATTCAGGTTTTCTGTTTTAAAAAATTCTCTTTATAACTAGGATCAGTAATTGACAAGGAAATAAAAGTAGCCCATGTTAAAATGGTTATTTTTAAGAACATAGAGCTAAATCATCGAAATTGATTGGAAATTTAGATTATGTCGTAATGGCTGCCTTGTTTATTTTGCATGTGTTGTGTGCATGTATGCATTGCATCTCTACATGGATACATTATATTGGGAGATTGTTATTTTGTGAATTGAAATATAAGTTACAAGTTTAGTTCTTCAACTTTTTAGTTGTTTCTATTTAGGTCCTTAACTTCAAAAATGTCTAATAAGTTTTTAAACTTTTAATTTTGTGTTTAACAATTCTAATTTTGTGTCTAATAGGTCATTGACTTATTCATCATTTCTTAAATTTCACAGACCTCCTAGTCAACAAAATAGAAAGTTTAAGCATAAAATTCATTTTTTATAAGAGACACTTCCATAGAGGTTTGAAATTTACGTAAAGGACGTGGTATCCATGACGATTCAAAGTACCTTCCCAATTTACAATGGGGGAGGTACGACTATAGGAAGCAAAAGTATCAGACACTTTATACCAAGATATAGGGTTTGAATGCTCCTTGATTTCTTTCTTTCCATATAGTTTTTTTATAAAAAGCTATAATGAGGTTTTTCCATAGCTGGGCATTTGCACTCTTGAAGGGGTGGTATGTTGAAGGCTACGTCCAATAACTCTTTGACCTCCTTAGGAAAAGTGAGATGCCATCCAAAGACATTAAGAATTCTTATCCGCAAATTATGAGCGTGTTCCCTTCATAAATAAGTAGTTTTGTGATTCATTGTCTTTCTTGCATATTGAGCACCAACTTGGAAATAGAGTTATGTGGAGCATTTTGTTTTTGTAGATTTTTACTTGTGCTAATGGCTTTATGCACTATTTCCCATTGGAAAAATTTCACCTTTTTGGGGTGATTTCCTTTTCATTTTGTCTTGGCTGGTGTGAGGTTTATTGCTTCTACCTTTTCTCCTATGTCAATCATAAAATTTTTTGTAGGGAAGACCCGGTTAATGTTAGGAAGCCATTTCAATGAGTTTGCTTCTTTAGACAATACAATTCGGGCAAGATCAAGGCTTTAATTCAGCCCATTATGCAGCTTCTTTATTCTTTAGGTTCCTAGCAAGCTTCAGGGTCTAGAATTTGTTAGCATCTTTCCACGTTTCTTTGATCGTGATCATTTTGCTATGTGAGAGTCTATACAAAAGAGGACATTGCAAGGCTAGATTGGTATTGCCAATCAAAGGGTTAGTCCTGAAAGATGCGCTTCCTCGATCACCCACCCTATGGCAAATGTGGTTGGTGATGAGGTTTTGGTGCTTTTTTATATACTTCCTTGGCACTTTGCAGAAGGTGGAGGGGTCTTTAGCCTTCATAAGATTTCTCCACAAGGCGTTGTCTTTGTGATAATATCTCCATATCCATTTGGCGAGACAAGCTTTGTTCTTCTCCTTTATTGAATGTAGACCAAGTCCTCCCTTTTCTACCAGGAGGCTTATGGTATTTCATTTGACGAGATGTTGTCCATCTTTCCACAAATAGTTTAGGAATAGAATAACCTTTCTATTTTTGTAGCTACTTTTTGTGACATTTCAAATAGAGACATGTTGTAAGTGGGTAGGTTGGACAATTTGGCTTGTATTAGGACAAGCCTTTTGCCTTTAGAAGTGTAATTTAGAAGTGTAACATGATGACCAAGTTGACAACCTTCTTTCTATTTTTCCAATAATGGTCTTCTAGAAGGACTTGTGGTTCCCATTTAAGGGCGATCTTAGGTACATATTCAACCATTCACCCTTTTTACAACTGTATCTACTAAATTAATGACCATAATCACTATTTTTTAGAAGTTAGTGCTTTATCCCGAGAAACTTTTACCCTTGAATAATGTGAGAGAGGGGGAACTGAGCCACACGCCGGAACAATGCGATTTCACTGAGCAACAACTCACAAAGGGCCCATCGTCGTCACACAAAGGTTAATGTCAGAGGTTTTTGCATGTTGGCAGAGTGTCGCAGTCGAAGGAGAGGACTTCATTTGTAAAGTTTGGTCTGCGCTTAAATCGCATCATGGAGGGATCTAGTCATGCGAGCACGAGCAATCATTCAGTGCGTCATTTGGCATGGGTGCTTCGCCGACAATGTGATGATGCCAAGGGAGAAAAATGAGACCCACAACGAACTATAATCATAAAATTCAATTTTATATCTAATACATCAATTAATTTTTTTTGAATATGTTACGGACCTATTAGAAACTTAACAAAAAAAAGTGTATTAGAAACTTAACCAAAAAAAAAAGTGTAGGGACTTTTAGATATTATTAAAGTTTAGGGATTTGTTAGGCATAAAAAAAAAGTTCAAGGACCTTGTTGCCGAAATTCTTAGGAGGTCTTGCGTGTGGTCATGGTGTTTGAATTTACTTCTAATCTACTGGCCAACTTTGCTTTTAACCTCAATAGTTAAACTTGTTTTCATTGAGTATTATTTTGTTTTTTAAATATAAAACAGAGAAACATATATTCATACCCACAAAAGGAAACCTAAGAGCAAGGCATAGTGAAACCCCTTCCCAGAAAGAAATATTACAAAAAACCCTTTCAGTTTCTAATAATCAAGGCAAGGCTATAAAAACACCACCAAGATGGAAAATAGGGCGTTTGATAGACTATGAGCTACTTGGCTGGAGTTTGGTCATTTGTGTGGGAGCCTTTTAGAATAGTAAGACTTAAGAGATTGGACTGAATTAGACTTGGCATTTGTATATTTGTGTCAACGAACCTTTGGGCTCCCTTAAAGTCTCTCTCGTGCTTGCATTTGTGTGAAAGAAGCTTGAGTTTCATCTGAGTCAACTGAGAAAAAAAGTTAAAATATTCTTATCCTAGCTGTGAAGCGAGGTGTGACACCTAATTTAGTTTTATTTGGCTTGCTTCTATCCGTTTTTTGTGTGTTTATATGGTCCATTTAAGCGTTAATGGAAATAACCTAGCTTTGGGAATATGGCATACGTGTACCTCATGTACCTGACGGTGTTAACCAGGATAAAACTGGCAATAAAATGTTTAGAATTTATGTAGATATTTTATATATCCTATGAGAAAATTTGTTAATTTAATTTTTTATTATATGGAACAGTTTGCGTACAACCTTGTGCGTTCGATTCAAGAGCGAGGTTGTGGCTTGTGGGGTTGTATATGCTGCTGCTCGTAGATTTCAAGTACCTCTTCCTGAAAATCCACCTTGGTGGAAGGCATTTGATGCAGACAAGTCGGGAATTGATGAAGTCTGTCGAGTTTTGGCACACTTGTATACCCTTCCTAAGGCACAATATATTCCAGTCTGCAAGGATGGAGACTCATTTACATTTTCTAACAAGTCATGGGATTCACAATCTCTTCCCGTGACCAAGGTGTTTTAATTTTTTTGCTATGCTTATTATATATATATTTATACTTTTTTATTGTTTCTTCACCCCAAAAAAAAAAAAAAAAAAAAAAAAAAAAAAAAAAAAAAAAAAAANAGAAAAAACTGTTCTGCCTAGTTTTGCCTGATCTTTTAGTAGCTGCATAAGTTGAATTTCACATCCTTCATTTTTTAGGAAGTTCCACAAAGCAGCCCAACAGCCAACGATGACGCTGTAAAAGCCACCTCAGGAAATAATCACGAATCAGGTGGGTCCAAAGATGAGTTGCTTAAATTAGCCTTAAACAAGCTCAAGGAATCTAAGAAGAGTGATGACGAATCCAAGAGCATTCTGCTTGAAGCGACTACTAGGGAGGAAGTTTTGCCAAAATCAAAATCCGATCGCAGGGCTGAGACTGGTGAAAGGAACAAGGAGAGAGAAAGGGACAGGGATAGGGAAAGAGCGAGGGAGAGAGACAGAACCAAGTCTCGAGATCGGGATAGAGGTCGAGATTCTGACAGGGAACGTGAGAGGGAGGATGCAGACAGAGACAAAGTCAAGGATCGAGCTCATCGCTCAAATGATAGGAGCAAGGAATTAGGTTAACTTCTGAATATGATTATTTCCTGCACTTTGAGACAATAGAATGCACGAAGTTGAATTTGAATAATAATATTTGCAATAATAATCGCAGGAGGACACTTGGAAAAATCGAGACGTCACTCATCGCGAGGTATTGGTCTGTGTTTTGTTTTTCCCTGACACATAGTTAGGGAGCTTCCTCCTACTTCTCTTCTTTCCACGTTTAAGCTAAATTTACTGCTGTGAGTAAGAGTGAAAGAAAAGAAAAGATACTTGGTTCCTCTAGTCTCTGTGGTCTTTAATATGAATATGACGGCAACCTTTTGCTCCTTTTCAGATCGGGATTACCATGGCTCATCTTATTCTTCACGTGATAAAGATCGCCATAGGCATCATTGACGACATGGAATCAGATCGATCTTCTATGGTGGGCGGCATTGACATGTACGTGCAGTTGAATAGTCGGTATCGCCTTCTCGATTTGTACCAATTTCAAGTACACTAGTAGATGCGTTGATATTATCTGTCAAGACTGTACAAACGGTGGAAGCTTGCTTGCATTGATGAAATGAGAATCCTTATTTTCGGTGACTTAATAATTATCTGTTCACCATTTTAGATGACTAATTTGCAGGTTTAGAGTAGCCACTCTATTCTTACTTCCTAACTCGCTGATGCTTTCTAAAATATTTCGCCTCTTCGAATGGTGGCGGGCTGGAGTCTATGAAGAAGCAAGGTGCTAGGCCTATAATTGATAGATACTCTTGCATCTACCTCTCCAGTTATCATTCTCGTCCTTCATTTTTTTTGTTTGCTACCACTTCTCTGGTTTTCTGGAATTGATTATGCTTAGAAATTGAAATGAAAGTGATTCATATGAATATGAAGGATGTTGAATGGATGTATTGGTGTCTGCAGCTTTTCCTCATTGAAATTGAGTAGCTGTGCCAGAATGTTAACAATGTGTTGGACCTCTGGGCCAAACAGCGCTCTTCATCTTCAAGCCGTTTGTCAATTGCTCATAAGTTGTTGAGCATTTCAAGTACTTTGACCTTTAATTCTTGAAATGGTATTATTTAGTTGCGACCTTAAATGTATATATTTGTTCCCTATCCGTGTTATTTAGTTTTGGTTGTTAAATAACTTATTTTAGTTTTGGTTGTTAAATAACTTATTTGATTCTATTTGATTGTGTGATAAGAATAATTTAAGATGAAAATTATAGAGATGTCATGCATATTATTAGGTCATATATATCGGTTACTTTCTTATTTATGATGATGAGTACAGCCGAGTATACGATGTGATGATGCAAGGCATTCGAGAGTTTGCCGACCTCTGGATGTCTAGTTAGGGATGACTAGCTTGACTATGATGGGTCGAGGGGGGTGCGAACTGTCATGCATGTGTGGGTCGTGTGGAGAGAGATTTATATGGAGCTTGAAAATGTACGACCGTGACATCCTACACGATAGAAACGCACAAAATTTATATGGAGCTTGGATTTTTTGGCTTGTCGTGAGCATGTCACGATTACGACACCCACGATTGAAAATGTACGACCGTGACATCCTACACGATATTATGATGGGCCTCATGTTTTCCTCACCCAATTGAGATGCCTTGCATCATGTATCTAGTAGGATCTCATGATCATGTTTTGCACCAATCATGTGACTATATTGGTCTTGCACGTGGAGTGATCTAAGAGCCACTTTAAGGGGTAGCTTCAAAGTCGACCACATGTCATGAACCAAGCTAAGCTATGTGTGTCAGGTCCCTAGTTACTCAAGAAGTTGTAGTACCTTAACATAAGAACACGGTTAAGAGCCTACAAGTAGGTTATTTACTGAGTTTTTATACTCATTCCATGTTTTTCATATTTTTTCAGGTAACTAGGAGCTGGTCGAGGATGAAAGCAAACTTTAGAATGAGAGCCCTAGATCAACCACGTAGCCTCCATATTTTTCTACGAGTCATGGTTTGTGCTTCAGAGGATTCAGGAATCAAGTCGTGTCACTCATGCCACAAAGTACCCATGCCTAAGGTACCCGACCATACCTTAAGGACACGATTAAGAGCCTACAAGTAGGCTATTTATCGAGTCTTTCTACTCGCTCCATATTTTTCATGTTTTTTAGGTAACTAGGAATTAGTGGAGGTAAAGGAGCGGACTCTCGAGCAGATGCCATGACAAGCCTTACCTATCATTCCAGCCCTGTTTTGTTTTAAATATTTTGTGTATGTTTCTTATTTTGTATTTGAACTAGTTATGAAAATGTCTTTTTACACCATCGAGTTAATTTTGTGCAAACTCGAAACTAAGGTCGTGACATTCTACCATCGTGACGTGTACATGGTGCGCTGAATATGAATCGATTGACTTGAATCTCTACCTTTCGACTTTTTAAATGTAATTAAAATCTTCTTTGTGAAAATAAAAAATTAATTTTGGTTCCATTTCGTTATCCACGATATATTTATCTTTTGAAATATTCACGAAGTCACAGTGATTTTACCATTATGACCTTGCGAACATTTTAAGATAGTAAGACTATTTCTCCTTATTCCACAGAGAAAAAGTAGGAACTTATTTTACGCTCTAAATTTAACAAATAATATCCCTATAAATTCCTTCTCTTTTTCAAACAATCATCCAAAAAAAATTTATAAAACGTACAAAAAGGTTGAAAATTGCTCGATAAGTCGAGAAAAAATTAAGAATATAATGGCTAAGAAGATGATCGTGGTGTTTTTAGTATGTGTTGTGGTGGTATCCGTACTACAATTCTCCACGGCTGACAATACAGCCGAAATGGAAGAAAATTTCAAGTCGTTTTTCGGTAACTTGGACGGTGTGAAAGAAAAATTCAAGTCGTGTGTTGAAACGTGCAGCAAGGGATGTAATAACCAAGCTTCGTGTCATACCGAGTGTGAGACAAATTGTGGCAAAAAAGAAGTTGCTGGTACATTTTTCGATCTCTTTCAATAGTTTAAAAAATTATTTCCAATAAGTTTGTATTAATTTTATTTTTGTACTTCTTTTGCAGATAAGCTTCACATCAATGTGCCGGCACGTTGATTATTGAGGATAGAATGAATAATTTATTTAAATAACGTTCGTGAGAGGAATTCTTAAACTCTTTTATCCTCTTTCATTTTTGTAATGTAATTTATTTATTTCATTATAAAGTATTTCTTTGATATTGTCGTGTTTTGTTGACCGACAAACCTCCAATATTCAATAGATATATGGTTTATATTCACAAAATTATTTAAGAATTGGCTAAATCTCATGAAACCATTTTATAGAAGTTCATTGATATCGGTAGGTAGGGGCTTATCTATGTGATTCGCTACGCTTGCTTGCGGCTATTGGCGGATTGACTCTATTGCCTGCCGGTTACCGAAACTTGTTCGGTAGTATGAATCGCTATGCTTCGCTTGTTTCTATTCTATATGATAATATGCACCTTGGTTGGTTGTTGTGCTCCTTGCGGGTAATAGCAACAAGAGAGTGAAGAACGAATGATCCTCCAAACAAAAAGAGTGATTTCGTTCGACTCAAGCGAGTAATTCGATACTGGGTCATTCATAGCATTACTATACCTTCTCTATTCATTGCAGGTTGGTTATTCGTCAGCACGGGTTTAGCTTACGATGTTTTTGGAAGCCCTCGTCCAAATGAGTATTTTACAGAGAGCCGACAAGGAATTCCATTAATAACTGGCCGTTTTGATTCTTTGGAACAACTCGATGAATTTAGTCGATCTTTTTAGGAGGAACAAATGACTATCGATAAAACTTATCCTATTTTTACAGTGCGATGGTTGGCTGTTCACGGACTAGCTGTACCTACCGTTTCTTTTTTAGGGTCAATATCAGCAATGCAGTTCATCCAACGATAAACCTAATCCGAATTATAGAGCTATGACACAATCAAATCCGAACGAACAAAATGTTGAATTGAATCGTACCAGTCTTTACTGGGGGTTATTACTCATTTTTGTACTTGCTGTTTTATTTTCCAATTATTTCTTCAATTAAATAAAAGAAAATACTAAATAATAGTACGAATTATCTTATCCCATTCGGAAGGATATCATCTCATAATTATCTATGACTGTTTCTGTCTCTAGCACGACCACTTGATGAAATGGGGAGGGAAGTGGGACAAATGGCCGAGACTACTGGAAGGATTCCTCTTTGGATAATAGGTACTGTAACTGGTATTCCTGTGATCGGTTTAGTCGGTATTTTCTTTTATGGTTCATATTCTGGATTAGGTTCATCTCTGTAATAATCGGATGAACTGAGTTGTAGACATGAAAGCGTAAGAACTCAACAGGATCCCCCTCGAATCAGAAAAAAAGAGGGGGTAGGTCCCGTTGAGCTCTTACTAATTAGAATAATTTATTCATATAAATGACAAAATGGATCTTTCCGATGTTTCACAAAACTTATTTCTTTCTGATTCTGAATTGCTTCAAAAAATTGATTCAGACCATCTCTTTCGCGATAGTATCGGTCGATACTTTCAAAGCGAAAAAAAAAGAAAGAGAGAATCACTCGATTCCCTCTTTCTGGATGACACAATCCCAATATAACAATAATATATTTCTATCGATCAGATATCACAAACCCTTTAATATAGTAAAATATACTAATAGAATTTTCTCTAGTTATTTTAATATAAAATAGAATTTATAAATTCATTGAATTTGTTCACTACTTATGTAATAAATCAAAAAACGGTTCTGATAAACCGGGAAAAATTGAAACCAAGAATAGGGATCTTTGACGAACGGGATCAAGAATTATTAATTATTTTATTATTTCGACACAAGAACAAGAAAAGGAATTTTTCTGGTATCAAAGACTAGGAAGATGAATAATCCCTTCTAGAATCCTTTGTTCCCTTCATTTTTTTTTCTATTCTCCATTTACTTATCTTATTTTTAATATCTAATCAAATTTCATTCTATTAGAATAAAAATGGATACATTCAATGACATTTCAATCTGGCACCAGTGACATAATAATACCGCTCCTATTTGCATTGTAAAAAACAAAGAAATAAAGAAGAGGTAAAATAGTCTTCCTCACAATATCCATACTATGACTAGTAATGCGGTACAAGTCATTCCCGAAATACGGTAGAAAAAGAATATAAACAAAAACAAGGAAAAAGTTTTTCATAATTTTGTGATCATACATAATTAAATTAGAGAATTGCCAACAAAAATTTGGTTTTTTTTACGAACTTGATGTTGATAAATACGCAGATTTAGAAATTCATTTCGGACAATTGAACCTTCTCAAACTGTTTCTTTTTAAGAACTAAAAAGATTTGTGCCAAAATAACAGATCCAAAAAAGAACAAAAGGCCTTGGACACGTAATGGATCTTGAAGGACTATTTCCGCATCTCCCTGACCAAATCCTCCCACATTAGGATTACTCGTTAATGGTTGATCCAGTTTGATAGATTCGCCCTCTGAAACAAGAAGTTCTGGTCCTGGAGGGATAATATCAACCACTTGACGCTCATTCGATGCATCCACTATGGTTATTTCATATCCTCCTTTTTCTTTTCGTATTATTTTGCTTACTATACCTGCTGCTGTAGCATTATAAACATTATTATTACTCTTACTCCCGTCGGGATAAATCTGACCCCTTCCCCTGTTCCCGCCTACGTATATGGGATATTTTAAGAAGTGAACATCTTTCTTAGTCGCAGGGTCCGGGGAAAGAATAGGAAAGGTGATTTCACTATATTTCTGACCAGGAACGGGCCCTATCACAAGAATATTTTTTTTAGTGGGACGATAGCTCTGAAAAGACAGATTGCCCATCTTTTCTTTAATCTCGGGAGAAATACGATCGGGGGGGGCTAATTCAAACCCTTCGGGTAAAATAAGAACAGCCCCCACATTCAAACCGCCCCTTTTCCCATTCGCAAGAACTTGTTTCAGTTGCATATCATAAGGAATTCGAACAACTGCTTCAAATACAGTATCAGGAAGTACCGCTTGTGGAACCTCGATATCCACGGGCTTATTAGCTAAATGGCAGTTGGCGCAGACAATACGGCCGGTTGCTTCTCGTGGATTTTCATAACCCTGCTGTGCAAAAATGGGATATGCATTTGAAACGGGTGCCCAAGTTATTATATATATCATGAGTGATACGGAAATAGATCGAGTAATCTCTTCCTTTATCGAAGAAAAGGTATTTCTAGTTTGCATGGTCCAATCATTGAGCCCCAAAATTTCTACAATAAAATTAGGTAGGTCCCTAGTATAGTTCCCTATNTCGCGAATGATCAGCAAGTGAAGGACTGATCCTTTAGCGCGAGCTATGACACAATCAAATCCGAACGAGGCAAGAGAGCGAGTTTGACTTGTGAATGATCAGCAAGTGAAGGACGGATCCTTTTGCGCCAGTACTGTTGTGAATGCTCACAAGCAACATATAGACGGATGGTTGCCCATCACTTACTCGCTTTTGTGGGTGAGATTTCTTTATCGGTTTGACCTCCATTAAGTTATATGTAACGATGCATGATAGTACATACATACATTAATGTTAAATGTAATCTCACCGCTTACCAAATATTTTTATACTCTCTCATGCAACTTTTATTTTTCCGATGATCTTAACATGTGGGGTTATATATGGTTTAAAGTACGATGCATATAGTGATACTTTTTTTTTTGGGAACGTTTTCGTTTTCGCATTTCTTTATTTGAAACTTTTTGGATGTACAAATTTCTAAATATGTTATATAGAAATCTCCTATTGACAATAAGTCTAAGTTCACACAATCATTCAATAGGAGTTTATGTATGATTAACAATGCATTCAATCATACAAGCTCAACGGGACTGTAACATTCATCAACACTCGAAGCGCAGATACACAAACTCTCCCGTCCGACAACATAGTATGAACAGATAAAAGCAGTAGTAAGATACACCAGCAAGCATACCAACATTGAGTACGAAATCTCATCAAGGCAGCAAGTCCAACAGACATATTTTTAATTGTAGAGAGGATCATTAGATCTAGCCACCCAAAGATAATTTGCTCTAGCATTCATGCAAAACCAAGCGCACCCTACAAATATTACTTCCTAAATCTGTGTGGTTACTTACAGTATGTTGCGTGCCTTTCCGAGCTTGATTACAGTCGTATGGAGTCCAAAAATTACTATTTATCTATACAGAGACCTAGTTCACAGTAAAATAGGGCACTCACGTGCTCACAGGGGACTCCCACGCGCCTGCACATTTCCCTACGTGCGGGTTCCACGCGCGGTCAACGCATGGGCAGAGGCGTGTTTCAAACCCCAGCGGACGTAGACTTACTCTCGAATTTTTTGGGCTTGACACGTGTCGTATAGGGATTGGCGGAAGGTTTTCGATGTCGAGTTGCTTCATCGAGCGCGGGTCGGGTTGGGTCAACCGTCGAACGCGTGTCAGGGTTAAATTCTATATCAACCTATTTATTTTGAATTTTTCTATCTTCCAAACCGTAACTTGAATTAAATCGATTCCTTCACAAGAATTCAAGATATCAAGTCCACCTATCCAGATATATTTTTATTGTATTTTTTTTTTATACTCACGACACTTAATAAATGGAGTCGAAGAACGAGAAAAATTCAGTTTCTTACCGAAGTAGGATAGTTTCTCAATTTTGTTTTCCGACGCAATTTTTGGCCGCGTTTCCTCTTAAAACTTGCAAGACTCCTCACCTAAAGTATTGCAACTATATTATTAAGGTCTAAATCATCTAAAACTCTCTCGCTCAAAAAGATATTAGGAGAAGTTTAGCCTATTCTACAATGTCTCAATTGGGTTATATGATGTTAGCTTTGGGTATAGGGTCTTATCGAGCTGCTTTATTTCATTTGATTACGCATGCTTATTCAAAAGCTTTGTTGTTTTTAGGATCTGGGTCCATTATTCACTCAATGGAATCGGTTGTTGGATATTCTCCAGATAAAAGTCAGAATATGGTTCTTATGGGGGGTTTAACAAAGCATGTGCCAATTACAAAAAATGCTTTTTTATTAGGTACCCTTTCTCTTTGTGGTATTCCACCCCTTGCCTGCTTTTGGTCCAAAGATGAAATTCTTAATGATAGTTGGCTGTATTCACCGATTTTTGCAATAATAGCCCGTTCCACAGCAGGATTAACAGCATTTTATATATTTCGTATCTACTTACTTACTTTTGAGGGACATTTGAACCTTTATTTTAAAAAATACAGTGGAATCTATGGTGAAATCTTGAAACAAGAGAGGTCGTAGACTTACCTCGCGTTTTTGTCCGTTTCTTGCCGGAAACGAACGATCCAACGCTCAGACCACTCCTCTTGATACTCTGATTAGGTCTAGTAGGAGACCTAAGATTGAGGGTGCTTCAATTCGGGTTTGGGCATTTCTCCCTCCTTCTTCTTCCTCTTCTTAAAAAAAACCCTAACTCTTCCTTTCTCTTTCTCTCTCTATTATTTATTATTATTTTCTTTTCTTTTCTTTCCCTTTTCTTTTCCTTTCTTCTAGGTCCGTTTAGACCCCCCTCAAGGGTGGTATGTGTAGAGCAAAATTACCTTTTTGCCCCCGATTAACTTTGACCCAAATTTCGATTACATTATCCTTTTTTATTTTATTTTTTTCCTAAGTTCCTTGATGCATTCCGAGCATTTCTTTCTTCTGGACCGATATGAAAATCACACTCTAAGTCCTCCAATAAAATCTAGAAACTCACAATGGATAAGAAGGTGCTAGTCACAAGGATAGAGCAAATTGTACCTATTGGGCTCGGGGTGTTACAAATTCTCCCCTCCTTAGGAACTTTCGTCCCCGAAAGTTGGTTGTTCCTGAAAAAGTTTAGGATAAGACTTCCTAACGTCATTCTCACGTTCCCAGGTAGCCTCGCTATCCAAGTGATTATCCTACAAGACTTTGTCGAGGGGAAACTCCATGTTTCGCAATCGCTTGACATCTCAGGCTATAATTCATATTGGGGCTTCTTCGTATGATAGGTCCTCTCGAAGCGCAAGTGCTTCGTGTTCAATGTTGTGTTTGTCTGGGGGGGGTATAATGTGTATATTCTCAACATGGATACATGAAAAATATTGTGCATAACAGCGAGAGCGGGTGGCAACACCAACCTGTACGCCACGACACCAATTCTCTCTAGGATTTGAAAGGTACCTATGAACCTGGGGCTAATCTTACCCCTTTTTTTCCGAACCTTAACACCTCTCTCATGGGCATTACCTACAGGAAAACATGTTTGCCCACCGCAAACTCGAGATCCTTTCTTCGAGTGTCAGCGTAATCTCTTTTGCCGGATCTGTGCAGTAAGTATTCATGATCCGATTTTCTGGACTGCCGCGTTGGTGACCTGAACTAATTTCGGTCCCATAAGTTGTTGGGTTCCATCCTCTTCCCAAAATACTGGTGTCCGACACCTCTTCCCATATAGAACCTCATCGGAGCCATATGAATTTTTGCTTGATAACTGTTGCTATAAGCAACCTGCATAAGGGATAGGTGGCCATCCCAACAACCAGCAAAATCCATCAGACATGCCTTGAGCATGCCCTATAATACCTGATTCAACCTTTCCATCTGTCCATCTGTATGATGATGGAAGGCTATACTGAAACGAAGTTGGGTGCCTAAGGATTTTTGAAAACCCTTCCAAAAATGAGAGGTAAACCTAGCATCGCGATCAGACACAATGGAAGTGGGCACCCATGCAAACATACTATTTCTCGAACGTATAACTGAGCCCATCGATCCCTCGAAACTTGCTTTTACCCGGGATGAAGTGAGTTGTTTTTGTGAGTCTATCAATAATGACCTAGATCACATTAATACCTCGTCGAGTCTTAGGCAGTTATGATATGAAATCCATACTCACTTCCTCCCACTTCCACTGGGTTATGTTTAAAGGTTGCAGCAACCCTGCTGGACGTTGTCTTGGGGTTTTCACCTGTTGACATGTTAGGCAACGTCCCACAAAGTCGGCAATGTCCTTTTTCATTCCTGGCCACGACTAACTTTTCCTCAGGTCCTGATACATTTTCGTACTACCAGGGTGAAATGTGTAGGATGTGTCATGTGCTTCAGACATAATCTCCTTAAGGATTTCCTTATACCTAGGTACACACCAGCGTCCCTACCACAAAAGCCTGCCTTCAGATGAAGCTGGGCAACAATAGACTTTGGATCAATGATGCATTTACGACGTGTGGACTGTACTGTCAACTGATCTAGTTGTGCAGTGATGTTCTCAACTACTATATCAATCCCAGCTCTTCGGATCTCATCTTAGCTTGCTCTGTTGAGCGACCAACACAGAGGTGTGGCCTGTCTTCCTACTCAATGTATCAGCTACCACATTTGCCTTGCTAGGATGATATAGGATCTTAACATCGTAGTCTTTCACTAGCTCGAGCCACCTCCTTTGTCTCATATTCAACTCCTTCTGGGTGAAAAGAAAATATTTAAGGTTCTTGTGGTCAGTGTACACTTAGATTCTCTCACCATACCGATAATGCCGCCATGTCTTCAGTGCAAACACCACGACAACTAGCTCCAAGTCAACGGTAGGATAATTCCACTCATATTCCTTTAACTGGCTAGAGAAACGAACGCAATTAATTTTCTCATTCTGCATAAGCACACAACTCAAACCCTTAGCTGAGGTGTCACTGAACACAACGAGGTTGCCTATTCCATAGGGCACTGTGAAGACTCATGCAGTCACCAACCTCCTATTCAAATCTTGGAAGCTCTCTTCACAAGCTAGAGTCCACACAAGGGGCTTCCCCTTTTTGGTAGACTGAGTCATCACTTTCGATATTTTTGGGAAGTCTTGGACAAATCTCTTGTAGTAGCTAGCCAAGCACAAAAGGCCTCTAACCTCTATCATAGCTGTCAGCCTTGGCCACCACATGACAGCTTCAACCTTAGCTGGATCCACAACAATTTCCCCTCTTGAGACCACATGTCATAAAAATGCTACTTCTCACAGCCAGAATTCACACTTAGAAAACTTAGATACAACAGGGGCATTCTCAACACAGTTAAAACCATTTGGAGGTGATCTTCATGCTCTGCCTTGGTCTTAGTAGGGTCCATAGTTATTCCTTGACTGGATACTACATGTCCAAGGAAGGCCACCTCTTGCAGTCATAATTCGCACTTCGTGAATCTAGCACATAACAGGTAGGTTCTTAGTAGAATTAAAACTTTCCTCAGGTGTTCCTCGTGCCCCACTTCAGACTTAGAACACTCCAGGATGTCGTTAATGAACATAATCCAAAATTACTCATTTGTTCATCAATTCCATGAATACTACGAAAGCGTTAATTAAACCCAAAGACATGACTATGAACTCATAATGTTCATAGCGGCTTCTAAAGATTGCTTTAGGTATGTATTTCTCTCTAATTCTCGTCTGGTGATATCCTTACCTTATCAAGACGGTCTTTACTACTTCTCCAAAATAGCCTCGTTGTTTCCTCTCATTTGCCCAACTTTCTTCTCAGCGAGACGTCTTGTTACGTAACTCGCTTGAGTACTAATACTCATATGGGCCAAGTACAGGCTCTTTGGGAGTAAAGGATCCGTGCATAAGTTCTCTATGTTCACCTAGGCTAGCCCCTGTAGTATCTTTTATGACTAAGCTAGTCACATTTTCCCTCATAGTGATATCTCATCATTGGCTCTTTTCGAGCACGTGAACCTTTCAAGTTCTTGTACAAGATCCTAGGGAACTTTCTGAAAACTCTTGTTTGGTAGCTAGCTTTCTTTGAACTTCGAGGGTGCTACGTCTAGTGTCTTCTCTAAGACATATCATGTCTCTGCTAGTCTTACCTGTTTACAAGTCACCATCTTACTATCCTTCAGGTAATTTCCAAAATCACGTTGTTTGGAGGTTCTACCTTTACCTGAGAATGCTTCACAAGTTTGGCATTACACTCGTGTATGAAACTGGAGTTCTTGTTGTTTGGAGGTTCTACCTCTACCTGAGAATGCTTCACAAGTTTGGCATTACACTCGTGTATGAAACTGGAGTTCTACTCTTTGTAGTCCGGATCACCTACACAAGGGTTGGTTCTTATTAACGCCCATCTGTACTTTCTTCCTTCAGATGGCGAAGGCATGACCATAGCTTGACCTCTTTTTTGCTGTTCTCAACCCTAAGGTTCGCTGGACTACCTTGACAGTTCCACGTCCTTCACCTTGTGAGCATACATGCCCTGACCAAAGGATAGGTTATAACCCAATTTTATGGTCCTGATAACCACGTGTTGCTTTTGAATTTGGTCCTCTCCACCAAGGTTCAAAGCGACTTGTCATCCATTAGGTGATCCTTTAGTAGGAATATCCTACACCCCATGACTCATTAGTGGCATAAAGCGCACATCTCACTTATGGAAGTCCATAAACCTGAACTTATATCATGAAGACTCCAACCAACCTTGAAGCCATGGCTTCCATAGCTTCACTCTCTGTGTTGGTGAATCTTATCTCTCGACTTCCAACTTAACCAAACTCACTCGTGAAAATGGTTTGCTTGAGGGGTGCTTAATTCCTACAGTGACCAGCCTTACTTGTAAGAACGATATTGTCTGGGTCAACTATATGGTTTGTACCAAGGCAACTCTATATTGTCTACGCCTACTACGTGGTCTCTACGGAGGCATGCTTGACATCTAGAATTATGGTCATGGGAGGCTGGGTCATAGGTATATCATCTCATACTGGGTCTTAAAAAGTCTCATGTACATTTCTATGGATTGGATGTCACGCACTCTGCGGAGTCACCTTTCTGTCTTTCTAAAGCCAGTAAACTGAAACATGACCCCTCTCGGCCTCCTCACAATAACTCGAATCTAGCATCATCATATAGAGGGAATGTTCACTTTTAACACCCTAAAGCGTTAACCCAAAACATACATCAAGTTCTTACTGGCGTTACATCATATCATAACCTACTAAACAAGGTTAGATTGCGTACCTGATCGCGGTGAGGCATGTCGTCGAGCTGAGTCACAGAGGTGTACGACTCTCTTTCCTAGGAAAAAGTCTACAGAATCAAAAACCCGACTGCTCTGATACCAATCTGCCACGACCTGGTTTTCGAGGCTTCGAAAATCAAACCGTGACTAAAAAGACGAAATCGAAAACAAGTAAAAAGAAAAGAAAAGAAAAGAAAAGTAAAGTAAAAGGTAAAAATACCATTTAATTAAAAAAAAATAGAGAAAAGTTTTGTTTCAAATAAATAAAAAGGAATTACACGTATAAAATGAAATACAAAAGACTCTATAAGACCTGTCACATAGTATGAACAGATAAAAGCAGTAGTAAGATAGACTAGCAAGCATACCAACATCGAGTATGAAATCTCATCAAGGCAGCAAGTCCAACAGACATATTTTTAATTCCCTAAGTATAGAGGATCATTAGATCTAGCCACCCAGGGATAATTTGCTCTAGCATGCATGCAAAACCAAGCGCACCCTACAAGTATTACTTCCTAAATCCGTGTGGTTACTTACCGTGAGGATGACGTTAGGAAGTCTTACCCTGAACTTTTTCGGGAACAACCAACTTTTGGGGACGAAAGTTCCTAAGGAGCGGAGAATTTGTAACACCCCGAGCCCAACAGGTACAATTCGTTCCATCCTTGTGACTAGCACCTTCTTAACTATTGTGAGTTTCTAATTTTATTGGAGGATTTAGAGTGTGATTTCAAATCGGTGCAGAAGAAAGAAATGTTCGGGATGCATCAAGGAACTTAGAAAAAAAATTGTGATGTAATCGAAATTTAGGTCAAAGTCAACTAGGGCAAAAAGGTAATTTTGCCCTCGCACCTACCACCTTGAGGGAGGTCTGTAGTTTTGCAAGTTTTCAGAGGAAACGCGGCAAAAAATCGCGTCGGAAAATAAAATCGAGAGACCGTCCTACTTCGGTAAGAAATTGAATTTTTCTCAGTTTTCGACTCCATTTATTAAGGGCAGTGAGTAATCCTCCTATTTACAGGGGTTTTCACCAAACCTTAAGTTCTGCTTTGAATCGCCACGCTGTATCTTTTCAATCTTCTGCAACAACCAGAAGCTCAGAGATGATGACAATGGAGAACTACTTTGGGGTCAATAACGCGTTGGACATAATGTTTTCGGGGAATTCGAACAATGTCAACAATAACAATCATCCTGTTATTAGCCAAGCTACCAATTCATCTGGTTCTCTGCTTCTTGATACTGTGCCAGGGCTCAAGAATGATGCTGGTGAACAAGAATTCATGGTCCAGTTATAGTTCTGGTAGGCTATGTTGACAGCACCTCCACCCCCAAAAGGTGCGTCTAAAGGCCTGCTTTTTTGGCATCCAAGAACCTCATTATCTACCTCAAAATCTCCTTCTCTGCTCCCAAGTCCACACTCAACCTGCAACAACCAAACCCAACCCACCACATTTTCCATCAAAAGTTCATCGTTTTTCATGTTCTTCATCATCAAATATCAAACGAAGAACTCCAAAAGAAAAGGAGTCAAGCCTCCTCGAAGGCAGTAAAAAATGATTAATATTCCAAAGGAGTCGAGCCTCGATTAAGGGGAGGTGTTGGATGATGAAAGTCCCACATCATCATATCGTGGCAAAAAAGACGGAAGAAGAAAGAAAGAAAATAAATAAAAATGTAATATGGTTAACTTTTACAAAATTTGAAACAAACAACACTACATTACAAAAAAAAAAAAAAAAAAAAAAATTGAAATCCAATACCAGCAGAAGTTGTTCAAGTTTGTTTACAAATAAGAAATGAGTTCGAAAAACAAATTCAAATAAAAATATAAAAAATCCCAAAACACATAGACTGGACCTCTCTGTGACCGCACAACTTTCGAATATGCCCCCCACGTTGATCGATATCATTGAACACCCAAACATGAATTATAGAATGGGGGAAAGTATGAAAATACTTAGTAAACAACCTACATGAAAATACTCACGATTGTGCCCATGGATGTAGTGGCAGAGGAGGTTGTCATAATACCTTATAAATATATGACAATGTCAACCCCTAAAAGGATAATAGTGTGAATAAGTTTTATGTTTGTAAAAGTACGAGTATTATGCGGTAGAGTGTCGCAACAAGAAGTGTGATAAGGAGGTAAACTCACATTCACGGATGACAAAGAGCATATATTGGTGTTGGGTGTGAAAATTGTTGATGCTCAATGAAGAGAAGGTTATGACGAATCTATGGCAGATGAAGAAGACCAAATGGAGATCAACATGTGGTACCTAGACAACATAACGACAACCACATGATAGGAGATCTAGCAAATTTCTAGCAAACTTCAATGTGAAGTTTTGTGAGAGATTTATTGTTAAGGATATTTAGTAATAAATTATAGTTTACATATATATTATATTTGATGTTTTATTATAAGTCAAATATATACCTTCTCAACAGAGGTATCTTTTCCTTCATTGTTATTTATTTGATTATAAATAAGATAACTTCCACACCATTTAGGTGTGGTGGATTAATCAAACATTCACATGGTATCAGAGCCCTTTCGATTTAGCAACCCCGATCCTTTATTTTCAATGGCTTATGAATCCCCTACTATCTTCTCCTCCACCACCCCTGCTAGCTTTGATGCTGCAGGCGCAGTCTCCATGGCTGCCGCATGCGGAGCCGATTGATTACTCTTCGGCTCCGCTCTTTTGACCTCCAAATCACCCTTCGCCATAGTCTGTATATACAACCTCATTTTTTCCAAACATAGCCTTTTTCATTTTCTTCCCAATTTTTCCTTCATCCTTCACAAAAACCCTAATCTTAGGATCTTCATCAGCGTTCTCTTCGAAAATATACAGAATCTCGATAAGCCCATCGACCTTCTGCAGAGATTTACCTTTGGAATTTGGGCGCCGCACTGGCCTCTTCGCCAACCAAGTTGCCGCCGCCCTTTTCGCCAAAATTGGCTCCTTCGCCCAATATGGCGACTCTTCCGGCTTCAACATTGTCTTTATCCCTTGCTCTAGGTTTCTCCTTCTACTTCTTAGGGTTAACATATTCCCACCAGAGCCAAGGCATCATCGTCGCTAAGCGACAATCCCTCTTCATGGGTTAGACATATTCTCGCCGAAGCGAAGGTAGCATCGCCCTCGAGCGGCGATCCCTCTGCAATTTTCGATGGCCAAGAAAGTGTTTCTCTACGCCTCCTCTAAACCAGGTTGTTGACTTCTTCACGAAAAGTGTTTCTCAACCTCTTTGAATTTTTCAGATCCAAGCCTCACGTTCGTTCAAATATATTTGTCTTATTAACATAGGTATCTTTCCCTTTATTGTTATTTCCATTTATTACTATTTCCATATCCTTGTAATTTATTTGATTATAAATAAGATAACTTCCACACCATTTAGGTGTGGTGGATTAATCAAACATTCACATGGTATCAGAGCCCTTTCGATTTAGCAACCCCGATCCTTTATTTTCAATGGCTTATGAATCCCCTACTATCTTCTCCTCCACCACCCCTGCTAGCTTTGATGCTGCAGGCGCAGTCTCCATGGCTGCCGCATGCGGAGCCGATTGATTACTCTTCGGCTCCGCTCTTTTGACCTCCAAATCACCCTTCGCCATAGTCTGTATATACAACCTCATTTTTTCCAAACATAGCCTTTTTCATTTTCTTCCCAATTTTTCCTTCATCCTTCACAAAAACCCTAATCTTAGGATCTTCATCAGCGTTCTCTTCGAAAATATACAGAATCTCGATAAGCCCATCGACCTTCTGCAGAGATTTACCTTTGGAATTTGGGCGCCGCACTGGCCTCTTCGCCAACCAAGTTGCCGCCGCCCTTTTCGCCAAAATTGGCTCCTTCGCCCAATATGGCGACTCTTCCGGCTTCAACATTGTCTTTATCCCTTGCTCTAGGTTTCTCCTTCTACTTCTTAGGGTTAACATATTCCCACCAGAGCCAAGGCATCATCGTCGCTAAGCGACAATCCCTCTTCATGGGTTAGACATATTCTCGCCGAAGCGAAGGTAGCATCGCCCTCGAGCGGCGATCCCTCTGCAATTTTCGATGGCCAAGAAAGTGTTTCTCTACGCCTCCTCTAAACCAGGTTGTTGACTTCTTCACGAAAAGTGTTTCTCAACCTCTTTGAATTTTTCAGATCCAAGCCTCACGTTCGTTCAAATATATTTGTCTTATTAACATAGGTATCTTTCCCTTTATTGTTATTTCCATTTATTACTATTTCCATATCCTTGTAATTTATTTGATTATAAATAAGATAACTTTCACACCATTTAGGTGTGATGGATTAATCAAACATTCACATTAATTGTACTGATCCAAGGCAAAGGATACATCTTGTTCCAATGTAAGAACGAAGATCAACGTTTATTGACAAAGGTGTATTACATCCTGAGTTTGAAGAGTAATATTATTTTTCATGGTCAAATGACAGAAGGTAGTAGAAAGGAGTTAGTCAACTCGACAGAGATTTGTTGTATGAGATACTAATGAAAGATCACTAACTTCTTCTCTAAGTATTCATTNAACATAGCCTTTTTCATTTTCTTCCCAATTTTTCCTTCATCCTTCACAAAAACCCTAATCTTAGGATCTTCATCAGCGTTCTCTTCGAAAATATACAGAATCTCGATAAGCCCATCGACCTTCTGCAGAGATTTACCTTTGGAATTTGGGCGCCGCACTGGCCTCTTCGCCAACCAAGTTGCCGCCGCCCTTTTCGCCAAAATTGGCTCCTTCGCCCAATATGGCGACTCTTCCGGCTTCAACATTGTCTTTATCCCTTGCTCTAGGTTTCTCCTTCTACTTCTTAGGGTTAACATATTCCCACCAGAGCCAAGGCATCATCGTCGCTAAGCGACAATCCCTCTTCATGGGTTAGACATATTCTCGCCGAAGCGAAGGTAGCATCGCCCTCGAGCGGCGATCCCTCTGCAATTTTCGATGGCCAAGAAAGTGTTTCTCTACGCCTCCTCTAAACCAGGTTGTTGACTTCTTCACGAAAAGTGTTTCTCAACCTCTTTGAATTTTTCAGATCCAAGCCTCACGTTCGTTCAAATATATTTGTCTTATTAACATAGGTATCTTTCCCTTTATTGTTATTTCCATTTATTACTATTTCCATATCCTTGTAATTTATTTGATTATAAATAAGATAACTTTCACACCATTTAGGTGTGATGGATTAATCAAACATTCACATTAATTGTACTGATCCAAGGCAAAGGATACATCTTGTTCCAATGTAAGAACGAAGATCAACGTTTATTGACAAAGGTGTATTACATCCTGAGTTTGAAGAGTAATATTATTTTTCATGGTCAAATGACAGAAGGTAGTAGAAAGGAGTTAGTCAACTCGACAGAGATTTGTTGTATGAGATACTAATGAAAGATCACTAACTTCTTCTCTAAGTATTCATTAGCATTAGTGACAAAAAAAGTGAAGGACCAACCAATGGATTTAGAGAAAAGGAACCGAAGAATAGAGCCAAGAAGAAATCATAAACTACATCAATCTGCGTAGAGTAACCTATAAGTCAATGTGTTTCATCATACTCATCATCTCAACCAAGGAGGCTTAGAGGAAGACCAACTGGGCCTAAGNCTCCTTCTACTTCTTAGGGTTAACATATTCCCACCAGAGCCAAGGCATCATCGTCGCTAAGCGACAATCCCTCTTCATGGGTTAGACATATTCTCGCCGAAGCGAAGGTAGCATCGCCCTCGAGCGGCGATCCCTCTGCAATTTTCGATGGCCAAGAAAGTGTTTCTCTACGCCTCCTCTAAACCAGGTTGTTGACTTCTTCACGAAAAGTGTTTCTCAACCTCTTTGAATTTTTCAGATCCAAGCCTCACGTTCGTTCAAATATATTTGTCTTATTAACATAGGTATCTTTCCCTTTATTGTTATTTCCATTTATTACTATTTCCATATCCTTGTAATTTATTTGATTATAAATAAGATAACTTTCACACCATTTAGGTGTGATGGATTAATCAAACATTCACATTAATTGTACTGATCCAAGGCAAAGGATACATCTTGTTCCAATGTAAGAACGAAGATCAACGTTTATTGACAAAGGTGTATTACATCCTGAGTTTGAAGAGTAATATTATTTTTCATGGTCAAATGACAGAAGGTAGTAGAAAGGAGTTAGTCAACTCGACAGAGATTTGTTGTATGAGATACTAATGAAAGATCACTAACTTCTTCTCTAAGTATTCATTAGCATTAGTGACAAAAAAAGTGAAGGACCAACCAATGGATTTAGAGAAAAGGAACCGAAGAATAGAGCCAAGAAGAAATCATAAACTACATCAATCTGCGTAGAGTAACCTATAAGTCAATGTGTTTCATCATACTCATCATCTCAACCAAGGAGGCTTAGAGGAAGACCAACTGGGCCTAAGAGAAATGGGACATCAAATTTTTCATCTCAATCAAAGAAGCCTAGAGTTTGGCCTAAAAAAATAGTTGAAAATGATTACATTACAAAAAATTTCTACAAGTCTAGTGATGAATTTTCTGCATAAAAGAGAAAGGTGGAAGAAATTGCATGTTCTAGAATTCGAATTACTTCGAAAGATGACATAGTTGATCAGACACAAAGCAAAGTTGACACTAGAGATTAACGTACAGGCATTCTATGTTTTATTTACAACAACACAGAGAATTTTAAAAGCATAGTGCTTAAGTTTCTTCTTTTTTCAAGAAACTGTCCTCTCGATTTGTTCTTTCTACTTCATTTATTTGTTCTGATATATTTCGATCACAAGTCCAAAACAACATTATTTTTTTGCTCAAATTTTACCAAGAATTCTTGAGGCAAAACTCACCGAAAGATAGCGATCCGACAACGCCTCAATAACAGTAAGTTATAAATTTCTTTGCTAACTTTAAACGCATATATTTCTCTCAATCGTTAATGAACTTAATGAAATTAATTTTTTTTAGAAATTTGGATTCAAGCTCTTAAACTTTTGTAAAGGAATCGAGTTAAACTCGAGTAACATTGAAAAGATCAAATATGGAAATTTGATCATAAATTGAAATGTAGGCAACACTAGTAAAGCTGCGATGGGAAATGTCGGCAATACTAGAAGTTGGAGGCGGTCAAGCTCTTATGAGATTATTCACGATACTAGAGACCTTCTACGTTTTCTTATATTTCCGTGGGTGTTATATGGAGGTTTACTAGATTCTTAAGGCATATAGGTAATTTAAATCTCAAATGCATTGGGGACTAGTTCATCAAGGCTAATCTATTTTGTGGGTGCACTGTGGTCTCAACCACTAATCACCGCTCACGATCTAGGGTGACCAGTCTACTGCAAATGTATTGACCTAGGTCATATTGATACCGCATTAGCTCTAACACCCTAATTTTAACTTGATGTGTTCATGCACGCTTTGTTAGGGAGAAAACAATATCAATAACCTAAAGTTTATAGTACATTAACTAAAGATTCATGTAAGTTTAATGAAGAGATAACATCCATCAATCACCTGGAGCACCGACCATAAAATCTTGTCGTCCTTTCTATCACTGCGGGAAGTACTGAAAACAACATGCATTTTAAATCTTCATCGTAGGGGCATGTCGATAATTTTTTATATCATACATCGATTGTTATCTAAATGTTCCTTTTCAAAGTCGTAATCATGCATATTCTAACCACCTAAGACAAGATATGATCGCATAATGACATGTCTTAACAATCCCTACATGTACTTTTTGAAGAAAATTGAGATGGCTGCTTACTTGGGTGATGCATGCCTTCTCGAACTTACGTTTCCACTTGCTAGGAGCTTTAAATTTTCTAAAATATTTTTGATAAGTTCGAGTGCAAGTAAAATTTAGGTTAGTATCGAAATATAGAGTAAAAAATAGTAAAAAAGAGGCTAAATGGGCAAAAAAAAAAAAAAAAAAAAAAAAACTTTCACGAGGCTTCATGCTTCACGTGTCACTCTTGGATTGGTAAAATTAACTCATGGGTGTGTGTTGAGTCTCGTAGATGTATGTTTTTTTCACCAATTTTTTCCTCCTTAGAAACTTTCGTCTTCAAAAGTTGTTTTATTCGCAAATTCTTGGGGAGAATATTCTTATGTCTTCTTTAGTTTCATAAATTTCCATGTTGTCCTTATGGTTCTCCATCGGACCGCATCTAAGATAATTTGTGGATGAAGTTCATACAAAACCTGAGTGGTGTACCCAACGTCTTTCCTAGACCTTGCAACCCTTCTCGATACACTTCAAGAACTTGGGGTACAACTGGTATGCTCATAACACCATCAGAACCTACATTAGGAGATCCTTGTGATCCACCCCATCTAAGAATGTGTATGTATGTTGTCAGTGATGATAGTGATGACCGGACCGAGAAAGTCATGTGAACACTTTGTTTGTCATTTCCTTAACTTTATAGGGCTTTATTCAAGCGGAAGGACATAAAGGTAGTTTCTTAATTCTCATAACATCTTCTAAAAGAAATCTTCAGGTCCTTTGCTTTAATCCTCTTTTAAAAGTAACCCGACCTTAACATGATCCTTGTGGTCCTTACTGTCTCCCCCAAAGATAGCCTCATAGTTCCTTCTAATGTGTCCAACTCGAGACCTCCTCATAACTTAACACCCTGGATGTTGCTCGCTAGAGCATAGATATTCATTTGAGTTCTATACGAGCTATTTAAAAGTAAATAATCCTTTATTGAGTCTCCTACTCTTCACTTAGGCTAGTTCTGCTGGTAGTGATATCTCATCATGGACTCATTTGAGCCCACCAACCTCTCGGGTTTCTGTATGAGATCCTAGGAAAGTCTCTACAAGCTCTAGTGTCGTGGCTAGTTTGTCCCTAAGGTCTTCAACACATCCTCTGTAGGTGTGTAACATTTTATGTCCATATTTTAGATTAGAATTCAAAATTCGAATTCAACACCTAATAGCCCAACAATTCCCAGTATCCCCTACGACATATTATGTCACTTGCTAATCTTAACCTATTTACGAGTCACTAAAACTACCACAGGTTATTCATAGGCTCTTCCTCAATAGGAGCATGCCTCATATGTATCTTATACGCAATTGTGTGCATGAAAATGGAGTTCAACTTGTCTTAATCTAAACAAGGGTAGGTGCATGATCTTTCCTTTCTTCAGGCGATGAAAGAGTGGGCCAATACTTGACCCGGTTACTATTACCCTCCACTCCATGGCTTACTTGCATACCATGACCGTTCCACTAGTTTCAATTTATGAGCATGTTATTCCAATCATGAAGACTGCCATAACATTTGTTTAGTTTATAGCCCATTTAGATCACTGTCTTAATATTTCATTTAAAACCTTTATTTTTGTCACAACACGAATTTTGAGGCTTCAAAACTCACATTAGGATGGAAAAGACGAAAGCAAAAAATAAATATAAACAAATTAAAATAATATAAATGATGAAAATCCAAAAAATATAAATAAATAAAAAGTCAACAATAACAAAAATAAATATAAAATAAAATCAATTTATAAGTTGGTAGTCATTATCGTATGTTAAGGTCATTGGATATGATTATATAGCTAATCCAAGTAACGGTGTAAAATGACCATAATACCCTTTTCCCTTATTTACCCCATTTTACGACCTATTTACATGATCTTATAATATTGTTATCAAGGCATTAGTAAGTTTTCGTACTCTCAAATCTCAAAATTTGGTTGTTGGATCTCCTCTAAAATTGCACACAATCTAGAAAGTTCATAGATGATCTCATCCATTGGCTAGAAATCAAAACTAAGATGGACAAGTAAAAATGTTTGATTAATCCACCCACATAAATGGTGGTGAGAGTTCTCTTATTTATAATCATTTACAGAATACAGAATATGATAAATTACAAATAATATGGAAATAATAATAAAAGGAAAGAATAATAAAGGAATACAATATATTTGCCTTTGATAAAAGGGCAAATATGGTAAGCTGTAATGTAAGGCAAATATTAATGAACGTTAACTATCCTTAACACTCCCCCCCCCTGCAAGCTGAGCGTCGGATTTGAACGAACGTGAAGCTTGGATCTGAAAAATTCAAAGAGAGGCCGAGAAATACTTTTTGTGAAGATGTCAGCAACTTGGAGATGAGAGGGTACATATAGTGTGCGAAGTTTGCCAGTGATAACAAGTTCTCGAAGGAAATGATAATCTAGTTCAACATGTTTGGCCCGCTTGTGAGAAATGGGGTTAGAGCTAAAAAAATAGCACTTTTGTTGTCACATAAGAGTAAGGGTTGCTGTGAAATAGGGACCTTGAGGTCATGCAAAAGATGCGTAACCCAAAGAAGTTCAGCAGCAGTTGTGGCAAGAGCACGATACTCAGATTCACAGCTGGAGCGTGAGACAGTAGGTTGCTTTTTGGCACTCCAAGAAACCAGATTGTTACCAAGATAAATAGAATAGCCGGATGTAGAACGACGAGTATCGGGACAACCAGCCCAGTCAGCATCCGAATAAGCGACTAGCGTACTAGGAACAGTGGATGGACGAAAGGTAAGACCAAAGTGGAGTGTTCCTTTGACATAGCGAAGAATACGTTTGACAGCAAGAAAGTGATCTGCAGTAGGGGCATGCAAGAATTGACTGACAGAATTGACAGCATAGGCAATATCTGGACGCGTAATAGTCAAGTACTGAAGGGCGCCAACAAGAGATCTGTAGAGAGTAGGATCAGAGAAAGGAGAACCATCAGCAGTCAGGTGTTGAGAAACAACCATGGGAGTGTGAACTGGTTTGCTATCGAGCAACTGAGCACGAGTAAGAATATCTCGAGCATATTTTAACTGACTAATAAAGAGACCATCAGGAGTGGGTGAAGCTTCAAGACCAAGAAAGTAACTGAGAGAACCCAAATCTTTGGTAGCAAACTCAGAATGAAGCTTGCGAGTAAAGCTGTCAATAAGAGATGAGTTGTTGCCGGTAACAATAATGTCATCAACATAAAGAAGCAAATAGATAATGTTAGATTGCTGATGAAAGACAAAAAGGGACGTGTCAGCGCGACTGCAAGAAAACCCAAGTGTGAGAAGAAATGAGCTAAAACGCTGAAACCAAGCACGAGGAGCTTGCTTTAAGCCATAGAGGGCTTTCTTTAATAGACAAACATGAGTGGGAAATCGAGGATCAATATACCCAGGAGGTTGTTCCATATGAACTCGTTCAATAAGAGTTCTATTGAGAAAAGCATTCTTGACATCAAGTTGTCGAAGAGGCCATTTATTTGTGACTGCAATGGAAAGCACAACACGGAGAGTGGTAGCTTTGACAATCGGACTAAAAGTGTCAGTGTAGTCAAGACCAGGAACCTGAGTATAACCTTTGGCAACAAGACAAGCCTTGAAACGCTCGACAGATCCATCAGACAAATATTTAATACGAAACACCAATTAAGAGCCCACGATGTTTGTGTTGGCAAGGTGAGGAACCAAAGTCCANTTCATGGCAGCCACCCAAGCAAAATTCTTAGCCGCAGATTTGAATCCTTTTGGCTCAGTGGATACAAGAAGAGCAGAAAGAAGTCCAGATGAGCCCAAAATACCAAGATTTGCTGGATGATGAGTCTTGATACTAGCTTTGGCTCATGTGATCATAGGATGAGTGNTCCAATAGAGGTCAAATTAGAAGTGGAGGGTGGCAAAGTGGAACCTGCAAGAGAAGTGTCAACCTGCACAGACTCATCCACAAGGTCAGAACAAATATCACACGGGGATGAACTGGATCGAGGAATGTGCAGTGATGAAGTGGTAGGGGGATGAATTAATATGATAAAGATGTGGTTCCAAGAAATTTGAAATAAGAAGAGAGGAAAGAGATTGGGCCTGGGAGCTAGGGATAGGAGGAAAGTGAGTTTCATCAAATTGAGCATGGCTTAATCTTTGAGACAAGCAACCCTTTCGAGTCTTCTTATGGTATCAGAACAACAAGGCTCTAATTGAAGAAGGGCTTTGTGGTGGAAGATCCAAAAAAATCAAAGAGTGAAATTATGACAATTCTAGACGTTTTAATGGCCGTGATCATCCCTCTATAAATTATGAACCAGGTGCAACTAATAGTAGCAAAAAACAAGCATAATCGAGCCCCTAATCGAGAGTTATAAGTTGTTCATTTCTGAGTATCGTGTTCAAGGGTTTATTTCAAATTCGAGTGCTGCAGTCCACCATTCGTCTCCCAGCTAGATTCTACACCTTCCAAACAAGATTGCCCATAAGTTTAGTGTAGAAAAGAGCATAAAAAAACATCCCTATCCTATTCCCCCAATCTTGTCTATCATTGAAGAAGGTTCGAAGGTGAGCTCGAATCAAATCTGAGGCTACAGACGAATTCACCAGACAAGACCTATCCCAATTAGTTTCAACACATCCAACAATCATTTTTTTAATAAGTAGTCCATGCTCGTAATTAGACAAAGGGTCAAAATTACCGATTTACCCATCGGAGTTGCCTTCAATCAATTTACCCAAACTCTCACTATTTTCTTTTTACTTTTCTTGAGTTCCTGAGATTTGTTTAATCATTTTTCTGGTCTACCTAAACTAGAAATTTGGCCTCAAAAGCCCTCAATATGATCTTAAAAGTTAGACTTTAGAAGAAAAAATAATTTTTTTTTTTTAAATTCCTAGGATTGGGTATTACAAATTCTTCTTTTGTTCAAAATTTTTGTCCCTGAAAGTTACTTATTCCCAATTAGCAAAGTAAGACATCCGCTTGTTCACTTTCCTTACTCAAGTTGCTAAATTGTCTCACCGATAACTATATTGAATTGTGACTACGAAAACTTCTCACATCACGTGTTCCTATGGATGATGAAAAAGTACAAAAGCTTACCGTCCTCTTGGAAACACTTCCACGAATTCCGTGTCCAACAAATATTTGTAACTTTTGGGGTGCTCCTACAACTACTGCACCTCTTGTTTGTGTCTTTGTGACATCTCACCCTAGCATGTGTTTAAAAGTAACTACCAAAGTATGGCCATCCATCAGGGCATGATGATAACGACATAGGTCCTATAGGTTATAATCTAAGTGAGCATATCCGTATTTCTAGCATTACGCAATGCCTCTACATAATCTAAGGAAATTTAGGCTTTCTCAATACCTAAATCTCATCCTTAGGTCCCACGATGAAGTGATATATTTTCACCTCCTATGTACTAACCAATTTTAATATACACCTGTCTATTGGGCACTAGGTCATAATTACCGACCGTCTTCTCATTCTATTTCCATTCAAGGAAGACTACCTATTACTTGAGCCTGGCTACTTCTAAGAAGTACTTCATTTGGTAGACATCTTTGAACTAGGACTACGTCACTAGTACTTTCTCAATATCGAGTATATTCAGGGCACTCTTCTACTAAAAGTGTGTCATGCCTCTTCGCATGTGCATGACACAATGTACTTGATGCCATAAAGGGCAATTTAAACATTGCAAGGTTGTCTCTATGGTCCTCAACTACATTTTTGTTGCGCCTCTTATCTCTTAACTCAATACCACGTGATTGGGAATACCACTACCAACAACCAAAACTCATTGCTTCGAGAACTTGACGTACAATTGGTGCCCTCAGGTGTTTTCTGTGAACTAACTCTATTTTGGCGTACGCTAGTATATCGTCAAAGATGCAACGATGAGAGTAGTCTTATGAACACAAAGTTAGTCTAATCTTTAAACTTTGTAGGACATTAGTCCTACCAAAGAACGTAATGAAAATCTCTTACAAAAGCAATCCTAGGTTTGTCCTTCTCCCTAATCCTCAATTGAAGGTAAATTTAACCTGGCCATTTCCGTTCTGATCCTTACTATCTCATAGTGGACTTCGTATGAATCATTTTATTCATAAGTCAACATGGTTGGGAATCATGTTGCTCTACTTCCTCCCACACAACATGGTTATTATAAGATAATGAAGATAAGGAAACGTGACTCTTTATGGTGGTGCAAAGGAAATTAGTGATTGTTACAATATTCCTTAATAAATACAGTTAAAAAATAAATAAAGGAACCATGAAAATAAAATAATGAATAAAACAATGGAAAAGCTTTTTGTTGGTCAACGCAAATAGAAAACAAACTAAGTCTATTTCTAGTTATTCCACCTATAAAAAGTAGGAACTCATTTTAAATTTTAAAATCGTCTAAATTTAACCAATAATATCCCTATAAATTTCTAACAAGGTTGAAACTTATTTGGTAAGGTAGAGGAAAGAACTTCACAACAATATGGCTAAGAAGATGATGACAGTGTTCTTAATGTGTGTTCTGTTGGTAAATGTACTACAATTCTCCACGGCCGACAATACAGCTGCAATGGAGGCAAAAATGAAGTCATTATTTAGCGACTTTGGGACTGTGAAGGAAAAATTAAAGACGTGTATTGAAACCTGCAAAAAGGGATGCAAAGGCAATAACAAATGTCATTCTGATTGTGAAACAAATTGTGGCAAAAAGGAAGTTGCTGGTACGTTTTTCGATCTCTTTCCTCATTCATTTTTTAAAGATAAAAAAGTTAATTTCATGCCGAATGAAATTTTTCTTACTTATTTTTGCAGATAAATTTAATATCAAAATGCCAAATTGAGAACGGGATGAATAATGAGCTTTGAAGATCAATTTGACGTAGGAAGATCAAATATAATTTATTTAAATAAAGTTTATGAGAGAAATTCTTAAATTCTTTTATCCTCTTTCATTTTTTGTAATGTAATTTATTTATTTTGTTATAAAGTATTCTTTGATATTAACCTACAAAAATTCAAGAGATATATGGTTTATATTCACAAAATTATTTAATTTTTTATATTCCATTCATGGTTCTAAAATATATATCTCATATCAAAACGAGTTTGGATTTTTGTATCTTTTTAATATAGTTTTCGACTATACTTATGTTGTCTATTTATAGGATATATTAATGAAAATAAGATTGTGATTATTACATTCCTTAATGAAAATAAACCACTCGATTTTTTTTGAGTTGCACCAACATAAACAATATTTAGAATATTTTTAATTTAAGATTTACGTCAAACACATACAATTTAGAAACCATGAAAATTAATAATGGCTTACGTTTTTTCTAGAACAAAATAAGTCATAGTAATAAGCTACCTAAGATCCAAAGGATCCAATGAAAGAATTAAGAGGATTAATTACAAAACTGCCATTAAAAAAAAATCTTTGACGGGATTTGTTTCCAGAACCAACTAGTAGAAGAAAATAACTGTTGTTTCCAGATCAAACGGTTGATATTTAAGTTCAATATCGTTAGCACCCTCATCATAGTGATATTCTTTAGATCCAACTGTTGATATTTAACCTAAATATCGTTAGCACCCTCATCATAGTAGATATTCTTTAGATCGAACAGTTGATATATAAGCTAAATATCGTTAGCACCCTCATTATAGTAGATATTTTTGCTTCTAGAAGAGTTTAAAATAAAAAGGAGTCTCTAGAACAAAATAAATAGGTGCAAGCTTAAAATAAATAGGTGCAAGCTTAGCAAGCTTAAAATAAATAGGATGCTCTCGACAATGTTTTAACAAACTTTGAATACTAGATATGATCTTAAAATAAAGGTTGGTAGTGAGACGATGGGGGATAAGCTTCATCGTCGAGAGGGAAATAGCCCTGATCACTAGCTAAGGCCCCTAAATGACCAGATCAATGATAAAGGAGGTAGGGGTGCAGAAACAGTCAGGAGGTTTGCCTAGAAGCAGCCACCCTTGAAAGAGTGCGTAATAACTCACTGATTGAGCACTCTTGCACCGAAGATGAACGGTGCTAAGCGATCTGCCGAAGCTGTGGGATGTAAAAATGCATTGGTAGAGGAGCATTCCACCTTAGAGGGAAGCACCCGTGCGAGCAGTGGTGGACGAAGTGGAAGTGAGAATGTCGGCTTGAGTAACTCAAACATTGGTGAGAATCCAATGCCCTGAAAACGTAAGGGTTCCTCCGCAAGGTTCATCCACGGAGGGCGAGTCAAGGCCTAAGATCGACACAAAACTCGAGTTTGTAGCTTTTTAGATTATGGGTTTTTCTTCCTCGAATTCTTTTAAATTGAGGGCTGTTGTTAATCATTTTCTATCCTACCAACTCCTACACATTCCATTTAGGATTTCTTAAATATAAAAATTGTTCCTTTATGGCGGAATCAGCCAAATCCAGCTTCAAATTTTTGGATGTTGATTTAACACTGTTATATTCATCACTCCCAGCCAGAATATTCCAATCAAATTAAATGGATTCGGAGGTTGATTTAACACATCCTTGTTATATTCCTCACTCTCATCCACCACAATATTCACTTGTTCCAATCAAATTAAATGGAACAAATTATCAATCTTAGTAAATCAGTTATGCATGCTCTTATTACCAAAAAGAAAATTGGATTCATTGATGGCACAATTGAAACGTCTCAAGATGCAAATTCTGAACACTGCTATTTGGGATTTCTAACAAGTTTCGTGAAGGAATTGAGCTCTAAAAAGCTTGTCTGGCGAGAAACATGTTTTCCGGCGAACTTTGGAAGGTTATAAAATGAAGTACATGTTGTAAATTGTCATAAGGTCCTATTCTTTAGGACTTATTAATAAAATGAAGGTAAATTGTCATAAGTGAGTATGTAATACCCGAGCCTCAATTGAAAGTTTAAAATCTAAGTTTACCTTAAAAGTCGATCTCTCTCAATTTTATTGAAGGTCTTAAAGACCAAAATCCGAGATGAGACGGAAGAGAAAAATGATGAGGAATAAAAGAACAAATATAAAAGAAAAATGATATTTGCTTTTTTAACAGTTTTTGGAGAGGAAGCTGAAATGCCTTTTGGTTCTCCCCGAAAAGACGGTTCGTTTTTTGAACCGGGTTTAATAACAAAAGTCGAAAAACAAATTAAAAAAAGGACTCGAAGAGTTTTAAAAAAAAGACTAAACGTGTTTANTTAAAAGGATGGTCAAGGTTAATCTTAATCCCTGGAGGGTAATTTGGTCATTATACCCTCCTTTTTAGTAACATAGGAATAAAAGAGAAAAAGAAAAAATAAAGGGGAAAGGGAAGAGAAGGAGAAATGGCAGAAAGAAAAGAATGTAAATAGTGAGAGAAAGAAAATTATAGAGAGAGAAGGAAAGTTCTAGAGAGAGAGGGAGGTAACCGCCGCTCCGGCCACGAGGAGTCCGGTTCCGGCCGAGCCTTCATGAAATCTTCACAGAACTTAGAGANGGCCATGAGGAGTCCGGTTCCTGCCGAGCCTTCATGAAATCTTCACAGAACTTAGAGAAGAAGATTCTTAACTTTTAGATCGTCCAAAACCATCCAGAAACGAGGAAAAATCTAAAGGTAAAGTTCTTGAATCCAGATTCTCGAAATTGCTTTAGATCTGTGAGATATAGTAAGAGTTAGAGCCTGAAATTTGAGTATGTTAATCTACAGAGGATTACGCTCAAAACCTGTGAAGGAGGTTGTAATCGATTCAGATCGGAAATGGGAGTTCGGCGTTCGTCAAAGAGGAGAAAGGAGGAGGAGGATGCGCTTCGCCGGAGAAGAAGGGCCACGTGTCAAGCGTCCATTGGAGACGAAAAAATCAAAGAAATACTTCGCGTCGGGCGGGATTCGATGGCCGGCGGCCCGCTACTCGAGTTCGCGACCCGATGACCCGCGCGCAACCCGGACCACCGACCCGGCTTCTCGTTGCCACGCGTCAGCGTAAACAAACTCGAATTTCCAGCGCGCCCTTCCGGTTTCGAACCAACGACCTCGACCTTGGCTGACCGTTTATCGGGCGCCACGTGGCAACACCTCAGCGCGCGTCTCCCCTCCCTCATGCGCGTCCGTACGCGCGCGTGGCCGTGCGCGTGTAGCACCTTCCCCAGGCGCGTGTGAGCGCGTGAGGTGCTGTTTTCAGCCCGTTCGATTTCTGTTTGCCCGATTTCCCTCCGATTCCAACTCTAACCCTATTTTTATATGGAATAGGGTTTAAATGAGAAAATTCAGCATTTGTGGACACTCTATTGGTGTAGAAATGCTCAACGAAGAACACGCGTCAATCGGGTAAGTCACCACCCGGTATTTAGGAAGAAATACTTGTAGGGTTCGCTTGGATTGTATGTATGCATGTTAGTAATTTTGCCTTAAATTAGCTCTCCATGAATGAGATTAATTAGATGGATTGTTATGATGTGTTGGGTGAATTATCTGAGTGTTGCTTGTATGCCTTAAGCTTCCGTTGTACGTATGCATGCGTTTAATTTATGTTAAAATTGTGTATGCCGGGTTTTGGGTGCTTGATGGAGGTCATCGTCCCGTTGAGCCGGTATGCCTAGTTTGCATGAATTACATACTATGATGTTAGAAGAAGATTGCATGCACCCTCTGTTAATTGCTAGGGCCCATTTCTATGATAAGATTAGGGAATTTCTTTTAGGAGCGATATGCCGCTCTAGACAGACTTAATTTTCCCCTAGAAACTTAGCGGTTTACCACGGTAAGAAAGTACCTAAGGGGGTTCATAGATTGCTAGCGTGAGAACGGTATCTATAGCTTCGTGGGAGGACCAAGGGTCCCTGATCAGTCCTTACTGTTCTTAGCCATTTCGCATGGGAAATGTGTCCCCACGTCGTACAGCCCATTAGCTGCATGGGAACGGGTTGGGTCGCGCCCCCCATAGGAGGACTATATGGGCGTAGGGGTATTCAGCACACCCCTAGGCTAGGTACCATGTAGTTCTAGATAGCCATGTAGAGGTAGCGCCTCATAGAGAGATACCGACCATATTAGCTTGGCATAAGGAACCTCTAGGTGACTAATGAAAGGACGATGAACCGGTGAAACCCAAGGGGCAAGCCCCAAGAGACTAAGGTTAGAACCCGATGTCCTAGAACCGAATTAGAAAACCGTGGGAGTTCTGTTAAATTAAGATGCGAAGAGAGCCTACAAGTAGGTGGCTTACTGAGTATAATTTTTATACTCATCCCGTTCTCATTTATTTTTCTCAGGTGTTCACTGGCTGCTGGTCGAGGTAGAGGAGCGTTTGAGAGTTGTACAGTCACAGAGGGGGTCGTTCCGGAGCGTCAGTCCCTTTTCGGTCTTTTAGAGTCTTTTGTATTTCATTTTATATTTGCAATTTCTTTTGTAATAATTAACAAACAAAATTTCTCTCTTTTGTTTTAATTCAAAGTATTTTTATATTTTTACTTTGGTTTTCTTTTCTTCTACTTTCATTTTGTTTGTTTTCGATTTCGTCTTTTGGTTCACGTCTGATTTTCGAAGCCTCGAAAATCGGGTCGTGACAGAGTACATGTTGTAAATTGTCATAAGGTCCTATTCTTTAGGACTGATTAGTCCTATTCTTTGGGACTTTAAGTTTCTTTCTAGAGGTTCAACCATGATTGCAAAGGCTATATAATGTCATGCTTAGAATTAGTTTTGATCTCATCGAATACTAGAAGTGCTTACAATCGTGCTTATTTTCAATTTTCAAGAATTGTGTTTTTTTAGTTAAATCTAGATTAATTATTGCAAATGGCAGAATCATCTGGAATTAAATCACGGTGCGGATCGAGATTGTTGAGTTTCAATCTTGAAGTAGAGAAATTTGATGGAACCAATAATTTTGGTGTTTGGCGAGGCGAAGTAAGCGATTTGCTGGTCATGCAAGATCTTGATGCTTCTTTTCGATAGGAGATGCCTGAAGACATGACAGACGCCGAATGGACAAAATTAAATCGACAAGCTTGTGGAATTATTTGATCTTGTCTTGGCAAGGATCAGAAATATCCATTTACGAAGGTTACGATAGCGAAAAAACTATGGGACAAGCTTGAGGCGAAATATATGAAGAAGAGTGTGGAAAACAAACTCTATTTGAAGAAGAAACTCTTCCGTTTTGACTACAAGAAAGGTAGCTCAATGGCTGAGCATTTGGATGATTTTAACAAAATCACCACTGATTTGCTCAATCTAGATGTTGCTGTTGAATTCTTTGCCGGAATCCTACGAGTTTTAGTAACCACCCTACTATATGGACTCACTGATCTTGTTTTTGAAGATGTTTCAAATGCCTCAATGAATAATGAGGTGCGAAAGAAGGAAAACGAGGCATATCAAGACTCTAGCACAAATGTTCTCATGGCTCGTGGAAGGACTTCTACTTGGAAAAAGAGCGAACGTGGAAAGTCCCGATCAAAGTTGAGAGGTAGATCTGATAATTGGAGAAAACTTGATAAAAATGAGTGTGCATATTGTCGACAAGAAGGCCATTGGAAGAAAGATTGCCCGATCTTAAAAGAGAAGGGGTCGAAGTCCAATGTGGTTAGAGATGACGACACTGATACAAATAATGCCTTGACGATCTCTTTATCAGTCAGTCAAACCAATGAATGAATTCTTGAATCTGGGTGCTCTTATCATATGTGTCCCAACAGAGATGTTTTTGGATTTCAAAGAGTTCAATGGTGGAGTTGTCTATATGGGCAATGATAGTACTTGCAAGATGATGGGAATCGGCTCAGTACAAATCAAGATGTTTGATGGGGTTATACGAAAACTCAATGATGTGAGGTATGTCCCTGACTTGAAGAAGAATTTGATTTCCCTTGGCGTTTTGGATGCGAGTGGTTATCCATCATTTTGGAAGGAGGGAATTTGAAAGTAGCTCGTGGAGCTTTGGTGGCAATTAAAGAAACTAGAAGAGGTAGCATATACTACCTCAACGAAACCACAATAATTGGGCATGCTGCTGTGGCAAGTTCGAAAGAACAAGACATCGAAATTATGGCACATGAGATTTGGGCATGCTGGTGAGAAGGCGCTTCAGACATTGGTGAACCAAGAAGTCCTTAAGGGTGCCACAACTGGTAAAATTGATTTATGTGAACATTGTATATTTGATAAACAAAAAAATGTGAAGTTTGATACAGCTATACACCAAACAAAGGATATTTTGGATTACGTTCACACAGATGTATGGGGTCCCATGAAGAATGTCTCATTGGGAGGAAAGAGGTAGTTTGTCACCTTTATTGATGACTACTCGAGGAGAGTTTGGATGTATCCCATGAGAAACAAAAACGAGGTTCTCCAAATCTTCCTAGAGTGGAAGAAAATGGTAGAGAATCAGACGGACAGGAAAATCAAAAGGCTGAGATCAGACAACGGTGGAGAATATACTTATGATCCATTCCTTAAAGTATGCCGAGATGAAGGGATCGTTCGACACTTCACTGTTCCTAGTAAGCCACAACAAAATAGAGTTGCTGAGAGAATGAACCAGACATTAATAGAGAAGGTTCGATGCATATTGTCTCAAGCAGGATTGAGTAAGGCATTTTGGGCTGAGGTTCTCAGTTATGCAGTTCACTTGGTGAATCGTTTACCTGTTTCTGGAAATGGTGGGAAAACTCTGCTTGAGGTATGGTCGGGTACTCCTGTTAGTGATTATCATAAATTGCATGTGTTTGGGTTTCTTGCTTATTATCCTGTAACAGACTTAAAGCTGGATCCTAGAGCAAAAAAAGCCAAGTTTATGGGCTTTAGCAAAGGTGTGAAGGGCTATAGGTTATGGTGTCCAGAAACAAGTAAGATTGTTAATAGTCGAGATGTGACATTCGATGAGTCTGGAATATTTTTGCAGAAAATTGAAAATAATGACAAGGCATTGAAGCAGGTGGAGAAGGTGGTGTTCTCTCCTGATATGGTTACTCATACTGAAGAACCTATTGATCAGGTAGATAATAACTCTGATGTCTTAGAACAGAAGGAGCAAAGCTTTGTAAATGAAAGAGTGGAGGAACCTGAGTCCATCGCCAGGAATAGACCACGAAGGGAAATTTGAAAACCTGCAAGGCTTGATGATACGATAGCATATGCTTTCCCTTCGATTGATGGAGTTCCCAACAACTACAAAGATGCTATCTAGAGCCCAGATAGATTGCACTGGCAAGAGGATGTGAATCAGGAGATAACATCATTGGAGATAAATCAAACTTAGGATTTGGTACAACTTCAAAAAGGTAAGAAGGAAATTGGTTGTAAATGGGTTTTTGCAAAAAAAAAAGAAGATTCTTCTGGTATACGTTATAAGGCTCGACTTGTGGCTAAAGGCTATGCACAAAAAGAAGGTATTAATTACAATGAAATTTTCTCACCTGTGGTAAAACATTCTCCCATTTGAATTTTGTTGGCTTTTGTTGCTCAATTTAATCTTGAGCTTGTACAACTCGATGTAAAAACTGCTTTTTTGCATGGAGATTTGGAAGAAGAAATATATATGGCGCAACCGGTTGGTTTTCGAGTAGTTGGACAACAACATTTGGTATGCAGATTGAAGAAATCTTTGTATGGGCTGAAGCAATCTCCTCGCCATTGGTATAAAAAGTTTGATCATTTCATGGTAGAGCATATGTATACTCATAGTCAATTTGATCATTGTGTGTAATATCGGTGTCTTGATGATGGATCGTTTATCTATTTGCTCTTATATGTTGATGATATGTTAATTGCTTCAAAGAGACAGGTGGAGATTGATAAGCTCAAAGATCAGTTTTCTAAAATATTTGAAATGAAAGACTTAGTCAATGCAAAGAAAATACTTGGAATGGAGATAGAGCAAGATTCAAAAAAAGGTACAGGTTGACTCAGTCTCAATATCTACGCAAGGTATTGACAAGATTTAGTTTGAATAATTCAACCAAACCCATTGGCACTCTCCTTGCTCCTCATTTCAAACTTAGTGCTTCCATGTGTCTAAGTTCTGACAATGACAAAAGGTATATGGAGAATATTCCTTATACAAATGCGGTTGGTGCTTTGATGTATGCTATGGTATGTACTCGACCTGATCTTTCACATGCAGTAAGCATGGTGAGTCGTTATATGCATAATCCTGGTAAAGAGCATTGGCAGGCTGTCAAATGGATTCTTAGGTACATTCTTGGTACTATTGATGTTGGTATTAAGTTTCAAAAACAAGAAATGTTTAATCTTGACAATCTTGTAGTTGGTTATGTGGATTCTGATTATGCTGGTGATTTGGATAAGCGACGATCTACTACGGGTTATTTATTGACTATGGCTGGTGGACCTGTTTGTTGGCGTTCAACATTGCAGTCTATTGTTGCATTGTCTACCACCGAAGCAGAGTATATGGCAGTAATGGAAGCTTTTAAAGAAGCTATTTGGATGCATGGTTTGATCAATGACTTGGGTATTTTGCAGGAACATATAGATGTGTTTTGTGATAGCCAGAGTGCTATTTGTTTGTCAAAAAATCAAGTCCATCATGCTCGTACTAAACATATTGATGTCCGTTTTCACTTTATTCGAAAAATTATTAGTGAAGGGGACATTCGTTTATTAGAAATTGGAACTGCTGATATGTTGACAAAGGTGATCGCTCGTGAAGAGTTCTGGCATTGTTTGGATTTCATCAACATCGGAAGAAAGGAGTAGTGTGTTGACGTGTTAACAACCAAATATGTTATCAACTTGAAGATCTTATGACAAGGTGGAGATTGTTGTAAATTGTCATAAGGTCCTATTTTGTAGGACTGATTAGTCCTATTCTTCGGGACTTTAAGTTTCTTTCTACCGATATATTTAGGTTCAACCATGGTGGTAAAGGCTATATAATGCCATGCTTAGAATTAATAAAAGTGCACTTGAGATTGAGTGGCATATTGGTGAGAGTCTTTGTAGTGTGATAATGAGGTATTCACTTGTAACACTTTGTTTATTAGTGATTGGTTGCTACCCGTGGATGTAGGGGAACTTCTTCTCTCCGAACCACATAAATATCTTGGTGTCTCTTTGTGTAATTCCGTTCATTGGTGTTGTGAGTACATTTGTTCCGCTTTCAGCGCACAACAGTACAGACCACGAAAAGATATGAACTTAGTCTCTACTTTTTCCTTGAAACTTCATCTAAAGATTTCACGAAGAAATTGAGCTGATTAGAGGTCTATATTAGAACTGTACTTCATCTAAAGGTTTCCTTAGCATCAGAAATACTTGTGTGCAAAAAGGATGGACAAAGCTGTGCAACATGTAGCTCGTTCATGTGGTGTCAAATCAGACACATCAGAAATACTTGGGTGAATTTTCTGAGTGTTGCTTGTATGCCTTAAGCTTCCGTTGTACGTATGCGTGCGTTTAATTTATGTTTGAGTTGTGTATGCCGGGTTTCGGGTGCTTGATGGACGAATTCGTCCCATTGAGCGCGAACTTCGTGCTCTGGGTGCTTGATGGAGGTCATCACCCCGTTGAGCCGGTATGCCTAGTTTGCATGAATTACATACTATGATGTTAGAAGAAGATTGCATGCACCCTCTGTTC